>NC_033640.1:365584-506604 GCF_001540865.1 Ananas comosus
TATATATAATATTATATATATATATATATATAATTGAGCTCCTAATGTTTTAAAAGTACTAAGTTATTGGTGTTTGTAGATTTTTAGCCATTGGATTAAGAGATATGCGGTTAGGATGATGTGGGCCCTTTAGGGTTGAGTAGCTCCTAATGTTTTAAAAGTACCAAGTTATTGGTGCTTGTAGATTTTTAGCCATTGGATTAAGAAATATGCGGTTAGGATGATGTGGGCCCCCTAGGGTTGAGTGGATGGTTGGTTGAATAGTATAATCTAATGGTTGAAAATGATCCGAGAAGTAAATCTAACGGTAAAAAATTTACAAGCACCAAGTGTTTGGTACTTTTACAAGCATCATAACTGGACTATATATATATTTGTTTTCAAAAGTTTGAAATGTCTAGGTTCGATATTTTTGATAGATCCAAGATGTGAACTTAACTAAATGAGAAGAACTTTAATAACACTAGGAGTCCGACTAGACGCGAATTTAGGACATCCTGCTCTGATATCATATTTAACTAGTGAAATACCCGCGCGATGCTGCGGATATAAAAATATTTTTATAATAAATTTTACTTTTTTTAATATTTTTATATAGTTTTATAAGTCTAATTATTAATTAAATAAAAATTATATAAAAATAATTTAATAGTTAAATATATTTAAATAAAAGTCATTAAAATTGATATATGCGCAAAGTAAATTTATACAACAATTTATTTTATAAAGATACATATGAAAATGATTTGAAATAAATCTATCAAAATAATTTTAAAAAATCAATAAATAGAAGGAAAATAAAATTATAAAAGAAATTGTTTAATAAAATTAATTATATATAAACATAAATACACTATATTTCTAAAATTTTACTCCTGAAATTTAAATATTATATTTTTTTATACAACGATATTTTACATGATTTAAATTACATCTATCAGATTAGATTTTATTGCGCGATTTATTATGCGTATTATTAATAAAATTTGGAATTTAAAATATAAAATATAAAATTAAAATTTAAAAATTTTAAAATTTGAAAGTATCAAAATTTTAAAATTTGATATCAAAATTTAATTACTAATAAGCTGTTATACAATTTATTAATAAAATTAATTTTATATATATATATATATATATATATATATATATATATATATATATATATAATATAATACTATTACTCTATTACCTATATGTAATTCCCAATGTTTATTGCTACGTGGCAAGTTCTTCTTCACCTCACTAGATGTGACTCTTTTTCTTCCTTCACCACAATTTTCAATATGCATTTTAACGATCCCACTAACCAAACTTTCAATTGTGTATCAATTGTATCGTTTCTATCTACAATTATTCATAATGATCATTCTCTTCCCTCCATTATATTTCAATTAATGACAACGGTCCAGTACCTAACTTCCAATTAATATATTTAAATGGTCATTACCATCTAAATCCTAATCATCTTATCTCTAACTATTCATCATGGCTTTTCCTTTCTTCCACCGGACTTTCAATTCTTTATCTTCAATCTTATTGATCAATTCTCTATCTCTCATCTTTTGCTATACACTATCACCTCTTCCCCCCCCCTCTCTCTCTCTCTCTCTCTCTCTCTCTCTCTCTCATGAATGCGCCCCATTTTCCCCCTCCGTCGCGGTCGGAGGATCGTTGTCGCGTCACTATTACCATCGCGGAGAAGCATCGTCGGGCCCATATCCTACGCAACATTAAGAGACCTTTGGTGGTGTACCAAGTAGAGATACACACGAGATGTTTAATATTTCATATTATTATTACTGCTACGGTTTCTATCGCTGCAAAGCGGGCCCCCTTCACTAGTATATATATATGTGTGTGTGTGAGAGAGAGAGATGAGGAGAATGAAGTGGAGGTTGGGCGGACAGGTGTCAACCCTCCTTTAATGTAATAGAAATTAAGAATATCAAAAATTTAATTACTAATAAGCTGTTATACAATTTATTAATAAAATTAATTAATTATATATATAATTAATTATATATATATATATATATATATATATATATATATATATATATATATATATATATATGTGTGTGTGTGTGTGTGTGTGTGTGTGTGTGTGTGTGAGAGGGAGAGAGAGAGAGAGAGAGAATGAAGTGGAGGGTTGGGGGACAGGTGTCACCCTAAGGTTCCCCCAACCTTCCTTTAATGTAATAGAAGAAAATAAAAATAGATTATATGAAACAATCGTTTCTCTTTAAAAACTTAAACTGCTAGAAACTAATATTTTTTATATCTATTTTCAATAGAAGGCCTAGTCCTTTCGGATTCGCCTCATTTGCATCCCTAATCTTTAACAGGATTTTGCATTGGTTGGCAATTTTTTTGGTTGTGTTATTATCATCCTACGTACAACCACATATAGGAAAGATCGAGACATTTTTATGTAGCTTATATTTCGCTATTTAAAATACTACTTATCATTAGTCAGTCTTTTACCTATGACATTTTATGAATCTTTTAATATTTAAAAATTAATGTCTCACTTTAGATTCTATGCTTGAAATTTTGAAAAGCCAAAATACTAATTATTTAAAGAACCATAACAATATTTTTTTCATATTTTTGGTGTAATGTGGCGTCAATTAGTATTCTTTTTGTTCGTTATTGCGGTGAAGAAATATTATGTTTGATTCATGTACATATAATATCATTAGAAAGAACAAAATATTATATTTACTTTCGTATGTAATATAACATTTTATATCTCACAATGAATCAATTACGATATATATTTTTTACAATATCATAAAAAATAATAAATATATTTTTATATACTTTCATCTCAATTTTATTTTATATTATAATTATAATATTAGATAGACTTTTTTATTTTTTTTTATAGTGCTTTAGTTAGGCAAATGTAGCATGCGCACTTCAATTGAATGAAAAAAAAAAGAAAAAAAAGAAAAAAAAAAAGAGGAATTAATTCATATGGTCCCTCCCCACTTATTTAATAATGGACAGATGCATGAAGACAAATAGTCATTTCCTTTTCAGAGGTATAATAAATGAATGGCTTATACTTGTCCTCCTTAAATTTGATGTTTGTATGTTGGTTTTTCATTGGCACCAACTACCAAAAACTCTCTCTCTCTCTCTCTCTCTCTCTCCTCAAATAAAAATATGCCACTTGGAAGCTAATTAAAAAAAAAAAAAAACTATAAGTAGAACTAGTAAGTTGTTCATTTAAGATTTCGTTTGGTTCGGGATTAAGTAAAAACTAGTTATTTCAAAGATAGTATTAAGTTCAGGATTAAGGTAGGAGTAGAGTAATTTTGTGTTTGGTTAAGAATTGAGTTTAGTTCAGATATAAGTAAAATAGTGTTTGGTTGAAGTAGGTGGAATAAAAAGAATCGTGGGTTGTTATAAATAGAAAATAACGATTTTAAGATTACAAATTAAATATTTTAAAATTTTCAAATATCAAATATCAAATTTAAAATTTAAATACTTTAAATTTAAATTTTAATTTAAATTTTAAAAATATTAATATTAATTTTAAGATTACAAATTATAAATTTTTAAAATTTTTTATTTAAATTAAAATTTCAAAATTATAATAAAAATTAAATTGGCGTGGAATTAACTTTAATCCTACCCCTATTTTTGGGGGGAGGTAAAATCATGTTTGGGGTTAAAGGGTGGGGGGATAACCCCCTTATCTCCTCCTTTAACCCTAAACAATATATTAAGATTTCTAATATTTGAATCTGATTATTTTTGCAGCAATGGTGCAGACATAATTATTTGGACAAAATATTGGTTATTTGTTATTGACTGAAAACAGATCTATTTTTTTTTTTTCTGTCATAATAGGCAGTTCATAATAAATCTAACGGCAAGAAACTCAACAATAAATCTAATGTACAAGTGAGTTGAGTCATATCGAGATCCGTGACAGCCGTGTCCGAGCCATTAAGTGAGATGAGCGTACTCTTTCTATCAGCACGTAATTTTTTAATAATTAATTGATTAACATTTATGATCCAAGTAAAGGACTATGGAGAAATTTTCCTTTCATTAATTTTGAAAATAATATGTCCTTCCTTCTTTGATGTGATCAGTCCCTATCCTGCTTAATGACATGTCCTTTTTTTTCAATTAATTTTTTGGGAAAACTTCAAAAACCCCCTTGTGGTTTCGCAGTTTCTTACTTTGCCCCCCTGTGATTTAAAATGTATCAATTTGCCCCCCTGTGATTTTTTTTTCTCTTTTTCTTATCAATTTCATTATTTTGTTTTCTTAAATCAGTGATAAAGTTAAAATTAAAGGATACTAAAGTGAATATTTGATAAATCTAGATGGGTATCTAAAGTTTTTTGTATATAATTTAATGAAATATTAACGAAAAAACTATCGAAAAGATGAAAACGAAACTACAGGGAGGCAAATTGATATATTTTAAACCACAGGGAGGCAAAGTAAAAAACTACGAAACCACAGGGAGGTTTTTGAAGTTTTTTCTAATTTCTTTACTTCTGATGCACGGTTTAGGAAGGTTCTTTGAAAGTGATATTAACAAATCTGTTTTTTTCACTATAAACAAATAAAATTTGCTGAATTTGTTTTAATTTGCACATTATTAAGATATTTGTGTGAGCCACAATAGTGATTGATTCTATTACATTATAAAATAAAAAAAAAAATCTACAAGCATGTACTCTAAATTTGCCTATATCTGTGCTTAATAATATGTGTGGTATCTTAAATAATAAATAATATTATCAAACCAGCCAAATATGAGGCCAAAATTATTGATGGACAAATTAATTTTTAGATAACAAATTTAAAAGCTGAGTCTTATTCCTTTCGTGTCAAATCACATATAAATTAATAATTTTTATATAAAAACATGAGATGTCACGTCCATATTATTTTTTTTAATTAATTAAAAACTTATTGCACGTGCCTGTTAATATATTTGTATAAATATGGATTTGCAAACTTTAAAGCATTTTATTTTGTAACTAGAAGGTTTAAATAGTCTGAATTATTTTTTGTTTTGTTTTTTATTTTTTTTTTATGTAATGGGTTCATTTTTTGATGTATTTAATGTTGACTAAGCTATTCTTGGTCAACTTTTTTTTTAAATTCAAAAAAGTGGACTTGACTAGAAAAGGCTAAAATTGTACCAAATGTATGGTTACATTTATTTTTTGTCCTGTAGTGGGCACCAAACCCACTATTTCACAATTATCTCTTCAATTATCCTTTATTTTATCTTGCAAAATTATTATCCTTATTTAGTACTTTTGTATATTTCTACACTACTACATTTATTTCTTATTAATTATATTAATCCCATTACTTGAAAATTATATATATATAAATATTTATTATGTTAATTTTTAAAAATAAATAAAAATAGAATTTGAAAAATAGAGACGTATAATATCATCAAAAGATTTTCACAAATTAAGAAATTGTATCGCAAACTCAGCATATATATTATCTAAAAAAGATTAACCATATTCGATTATGCATGAGAATGAGCAATAACATAATATCAAAAAATAAAAAAAAGCTTTGGCATATATAGTTTATCGGTTGCGGTATTACATATGTTACTAAAAAATAATTAATTATTTAAACTCATATTTTACTCTCACCTACTATTGAGAGTAGACACAATATTATTCAAAAAGTTAAAAAAATATATAAAAATTCTTATCTTATTCGAGGTTGATGATATCAGTAGTGTTTCAAATGATTCATTTATGCAATTTAATATGTTATAGTAGGACCGACCGTCCCTAGAGCAAGTGGCAAAATGCTTGGTGGTTGGTACCCGAGACCTAAGTTCGAATCCTAGTTGATTCACATTTCCAGCTAAGTTTATTTCTAAATGAAATAAACGAAGCAGGTAGCGTGCTACCAATCTCTCTAAAAAAAAAAATGTTATAGTAGGGGTGGATTTGAGCCTCTGGTGGACGGCGATCCCGTTGACCGTCTACGGCAGAATTATTTTGTGCATATTCTCCGTCTTTGTGACGACAGAGAAATTAATCTTTTGTAAAATTTGTATGCAAAATTGCAGAAAAAGAAAGACATCTGTTAAAGATTTTTTTTCATGACAAATCCTATGTATTCTCATTTTTTTCGACATGAATTAAAAAAAAGTAATATCATTTTTCAAAACTTAGTGCTGATCTGATCACTCCAATTCCACTAAATTTATTTTAGTGGAATTAAATAAAATAAATTGCTTCCTATCTTTCTTTTTTTTAAAAAAAAAATTACTTCAGTAGTGTATTTCAAAAATGGCATGTAAACTACATTTGAGTGGCTACAGTATAATTTTTTTTTTTTTTTTTTCTTTCAGCTATTAATTGATAATAGTTTTTGGAAAGCAATTAGTTGGGAGAAAAGGCAACGGTTGAAACTTGAAACTGGCCGCCACCTCCGGCTGAAAAATTCATGCAGATAACCCCCTCAACTATCCAGAGTACTCAAATGAACCCTAAATGCTCCCCCCTTTTCTTTTTTTTTTTTAATGGAAACCTCTTCTTTTTCTAATTTAGATTATTTAGTATAGGGGAAACTTTAAATACTCCCCTATAATTTCGCACTTTTTTATTTTAGTATCCTGTGGTTTAAAGTGTATCAAGTTAGTACTCTGTGGTTTCGCACTCTCTGACTTTAGTACCATGTAGTTTCAAGTGTATCGAGTTAGTACCCTATGGTTTTATTTTTGTATCACGTTAGTATCATGTGATTTTAATTTTTTTTTTTTATTATCCATTTCAGAGTATATAATTTTAAAAATATTAAACCACAGGTACTAAAGTGAGAAAGTGCGAAACCACAAGATACCAACTTGATACACTTGAAACTATATGGTATTAAAGTGAGAAAATGCGAAACCACATGGTACTAACTTGATACACTTGAAACCACAGGGTACTAAAGTGAGAACGTGCGAAACCACGGGGGGGCATTTGAAGTTTCCCCTTCATTATATTTAGATTATGAAAATATGCTATATTTTCTTTTGAGTTTGTCACTAGGTTTTAATCTCCAGGCTCCCCTTATATTATTTTTTTTAAATCTGAAAAGCGAAAAAAAGTGCTTCACTTCGGCTTGTTTGTTTCGCTAAAATTTTCGGATGAACTAGAGTTTGGATAAAATTAATTTTCTTTCATTGTTTATTATATAATTGTAAAACCGACGTTTTTTTTTAATTTTACTATTTATTTGCTAGAAAATAAATGATGTACAAATTAGAGGTGTGAGAAATCAATTAATATCTTATTCCTTTTCTTTTACTTTTATTTTTCTGCAATTGATTTTATCTTATAGATTAGGTTGAAGTGAATTAAGCTATTGTGGAGAGTTTGATTTTCGATGGACGGTGAACCGAAAAACTAAAGTGAACATTTATTGCTGAAAATTACTAAATTTTTTTTTATTTTTTGTATAACAAATATAATCAATGACAAATATAATCAGAAATAAAATTCTGACCTTATGGATAATAATCAGTGCACCAACCATTGGACTAGATAAGGGGTTGTTCATAACATTTTTTTTTAATCTATTTTTCTAAAATTGTTAATTTCAAAAACGTCAAAATGTTGTGAATTGTACGTTAAAAAAAGACTCAAAAAGAAGTCCGAGGGACTTGTTTCGAATTATCTAATAGTTGAGTGGTCTCCGTACATATTACAGTTCTCTCATTGCTCACTTTTTTCTTTTCTTTTTTTTTTGGATTTTCACTCCCACCCGTCGTATACGTGTACGATGATTCCCCCTTTGTCAATCTCTTCTACTCCTCCTCTTTAATCTCTCTCTCTCTCTCTCTCTCTTTAGGGTTAGGGTTTCATGCCACACGATTAAACCATTTAGAGCTCAACGCGAAGCGAGGAGGACGATGCAGCAACAAGGTACAAAGGCCAAAATCCAAAATCGCATCCTTTTTCGATTTTCCCGTTGTGGATCTGTAAGGGTCCCTTTTTTGTTCTTTTATTCACTTTTACGGCGCGAGCTTTTGTTTTTGGTTTGAGTCGTAGTCAATTTTGGTCTGATTCGGTAGCAAAAGTTGGTGGGATTTGTAAAAGTTTGGAATTTTTTTTGCCCTTTTGTTTTTTTTTTTTTTTGTACTATTTAGAGTAAATTAGTGTCTGGTAGTCGCAAGATCTGTTTTTGTTTTTTTAAATCAGCAGTAATTAGTCTTTTTTAGTGAGAAATTTGGATTCTGGGTCGTTGCTTTGAGTTGGAATCATAAGCTCTTTACTTGTTCGATTAAATGCTGTAGTTAGAAGTTATACACTGTTTGAGTGCTTGGTCAATTTTAATTTGGCGTGCTAAGATTCCGAAAGGCTTTGCTTTGTAAGTAAATGGAGAGTTCAATTTGTTATGGAGTGGAGGAGCTATGGAAAAGGGCTAATCTTTATACCAGGAATTCATAGGGTGAACTTTTTGCTTTCGTTTGCATTCGTGCGTCAATGATGTAGTGTTCTAATTACCCTTCGGTGATCATGCGGTCGACTTATTTTGAAGTTTGATATGTTCACTTTATGCGCTTCTCCAGGTTATGATATCAATCTGCTGAGACAAGAAGCTCACGCGAGGTGGCTGAAGCCTTCTGAAGTGCTTTTCATCTTGCAGAATTATGAGAGTTTCAAGATCGATTCCGAGCCCCCTCAAAAGCCACCCAGTATTGCTTAGAAACTTCATTTCTCTGATGTTTTGTCTTGCTTACGTATTAATTTATGGTGGCCATTAATTTGCATTTTCTCGATTTGTTTAGGTGGTTCGCTGTTCCTTTTCAACCGTAGGGTGCTCCGGTTTTTCCGGAAAGATGGCCATGCGTGGCGGAGGAAGAAAGATGGGAGGGCTGTTGGCGAAGCTCATGAGAAACTTAAGGTTAATTTCATATTACTTTTTTTTTTTGTACTGGCATGTCAAAACACCGAGTGTTTTCATCTCTGCTGGTCAGTAGATTATGCTTAATGTAGCATTTTTTTGTTTTTTTTGTTTTTCCTGAAGGATGCTTATAATAGATTCTATTCTACATGTACCAGCTCCCCTACCATTTTCTCGTAAAACAGTGCATACTAATAGTTTTAATAAGAACTTTTAACTTAGGATGGGGATAGTGAAGGCGGTAGCTCCAAAGAAAGGTTCTCTAAAATTAATGTTGTACTGGAACATGTGAACGAGCAATGGCTTTTAGTTAAGAATTATTGTGAATGTTCATGAATTGTACCCTCTGCTAGTGAAGGAATTATTATGTGAACCTGGGAACCCCACGTTGGTAGTGGGCCTCTCATCCCATCTCCTTTCATTGCATCTCTAGTTTTAGTTGTCGCTGAAAGTGAGTTGCAGCCTTTTCTTGATTTAAGAATTATACACATTTTCTTTAAAGAGAGTTGGACGGCCTGATGGAAAAGTATGATATAGGACGGAGGGAGATGGGATGGGCGGCCCATGTCGGATGTGGTGGCGTAGGTTTAAGCTATAGTCTCTGCTCTTGGTGTTGAAGAGCAATTCATCAAGCACTTTTGTAGTTTCCCCATTCTTTGAATTGAATTTGTCACCTCTTCTTCCTTGTTTTCAGCAAATCTCAGGATTAGATGTGCACATTAATCTTCATCAGTAGGAAATCTCTATTTTATCTTACAATATGCTATCCTTTGTTTTATTTGGTCTGCTGATTGTGGCTATGTTTCTCATGTTCAGAAGTATTCATTTTGTTCAGAAGTATATCTGACATTTGTGTGCATTTATAGGTTGGGAATGCTGATGTCTTGAGTTGCTATTATGCTCATGGAGAGCGAAATCCATACTTTCAGAGACGAAGCTATTGGATGCTGGATCCGTAAGTTAAACATTTCTGGAAGTGTTGAAAGAAATTATTTAGTACTTGAGCTAGGATGCTTTTGTGCCCATGAGCGCAGAGCCCTTCGTGCTTACTAGTTTTTTATGCTAAGGCATCTGAATCGGCAACTGAGACTGTTAAACATAATCCAGAGTATTAGAAGTATTGAGGAACCAAATTTCATGATTTGTCTACATTGTTCACTTTATTATTGAAAGTTCTCAAAATCAACATTTTTAATGGCCAACATAAGGTATTTGGTTGTTTGATGGTGCAGAGTAATTTGAATTAGTTAATTTTTGATAGAGAATGCTCTTCACTGTGCAAAACAAGATCATGTCCTATGACTTCAAGTTTGAAGAATCGTATCATCTAATGTTGTGAGGTTTTCAATTTTACTGTTCACTTTTGGACCACTCAGTTGTAAGGTAAATGATTTTGAAAAATCATGAAATTTGATTTCTATGAACTTAAAATACTGTAGATTATGTTTAATATGCCAATCTTCAATTTGGATGCCCCAGCATCAAAAATGACCTGTAAGCATAAACAACTTTATATTTAATTTCTATTCAACTTCCTTATTCTTTCACATCCTGGTGATTTGATACTTTGGTTTTTGCATTTGCTTCCTCAAGTTGACATTTAGGTTTAGCGGACAATATGCTGAATTTTTATTACTCGACTTTTTGTTCACAGTTTCAGCCAAGTTGAGAGGGAAAAATGATCTGGACATTTTAGACAAGTTTAGCGGATGGATTGCTATGAAGTTTGAGGAAGTAAATCTAAATTGGCTAGAAAGAAAGGGCATGTGGTCTATTCTTCCAAATAAAATTAATGACACAGCATTTTCATCTAATATAGATGTCCTTAAGATGTGATAAATGAAAATTGAAGCATCACTTCATTACAAAATCATCACTTGGTCTCAGAATTTGCAATTATAATAGCTGAAACAAGATGACTCACAATATACAGTTCAAAATCATCCAATTTTGTTACTTTTTTGTTTTTATGCATCCATTTCCTCCAAAGAAATTGTTTCTAACCTGCAACCTTTTTTTTTTGGCAGTTTTCTCTAACTTGTGGGCCAAATCTGAAACAGTTTTAATGTAATGATATAGTTAGCCTCTATTTTGCATTCCTCAAAGTTGTACTTTCTAAGTTCTATACATTGCAGAAATTCTGAGCTTACTAGATTGTTTTAGTCAAATGATATATATATATATATGTGTGTGTGTGTTTGATGTGCCGTATTCAGGTTCTTCAGCTTTACGTTGGCCTAGTTTTCGGTTATCGATGTTAGTTTACTATTTCTGCTGCTATAACCATTATATATCACTGCCACCTGTCTCATATTTATTTCCTTTGCAGGGCTTATGAGCACATTGTTCTTGTTCACTATAGAGAAGTGGCTGAGGTTTGTTATCAATTTCTTCTACGCACACTTTCCTACATTGTCCACTTAATTCATAAACCTTAGCTTATGCATGATAATTCTTAACCTGCACTTAATTCATAAGTTCCTGTTCTTTGAATGCTTGTAATTGCTCAAGAGATATATCAAGCTATATTTTTTTAATCAGATATCTGTATCTGTTATTTTTTTTTTTCTTTTGTTCCTTCCCCCATTATGCTGTTCTCTCTTCAGTGTCCGATGGTTAAATTTTCTCTTTTCCCTTTTTCTTTTTTTCTTCTTCTGCTTTTTTTTTCTTTATCTCTTTTGAGACTATTTTTTTGATGACTTGCTCTTTCTTTTTTCAACAGTGAGATTTCAACCGAACAATAAGTTATGCATCACCTTATAGTATATGTTTCACGTCTACCTCGAGAAATGCAAGGACACTTTTCTTGTAGTCTAATTTCTTTCTTTCATCACTCAGGGAAGATATACTGGATCAATCTCAAACTTGTCACCAGAACCGAACGCAACAGTTGATCGGACCACCATCAGTAGCAATACCCAATCTCAGGGCCTCACTACGGGAAATAATGAGTTCTGTGAACCATATCATAGCTCATGCAGCTCAAGTCCGGTAGAGGATGCTATTTCTAAGGCAGACGAAAGGAATGATTCCACAGATGGATCGGGAAAATATAACAGCTCGACTCGTCAAGCCCTAAAAAAGCTTGCAGAGCAGTTAAGTTTAGAAGATGATGATTACATTCACCTTGAAAAAAATCACCCTGATTACCCTGTCATGAATGAGAATTTACAATTATCATCCAATGTCGGGGGATATGTTCACGATAGTGGCGCTGGAAAGCAGGTTGGATATGCCGATTTCCAATCACTTGATGTTTCAGGTAGTTCCTGTATACCTATCAAATTAAATAGGTTTAGGATGTGTTTGTTTTGTCGTAAAACTGCCTTGAAAAAAAATTTTCAGTGGAAAAGCAAAATTCTGATGTTTGTTTGCTTGTAAATTTTTTTTTTTCGGAAAACTCCCCTTACGAATTCTGAGGAAAACCAGTGTTTTCGTTTTCTGCTCGTTTCGAGCGGAAAACGAAAACCAACGCCGAAAAATCACGGCTTTGGGAGGAGAGCGGGGGCAGCAGGCGCGGAGTCCACGAGGCACACGGTGGACCTCTCTCCCCCCCCCTCTTTTCTTTTATATAATATATATATATATATATTTTAAAAGATAGTATTTTATTAAAATATAAATATATTTTTATTATATAATATTTTATTTATAAATATTATTTATAAATATCTAGTAATTTATTTTATAGTATTAAATATATACTATTATATATTATATTACATACTTAATTATTGCATAATATATTTTAAATATATTTTATTTATAAATATAAACTATAATACTAACATATGTAATATGATAATAATTATATATTAATAATATAAAATATATAAAATAGAAAAAATATATAATAATTTTATTTATAAATTTTTCTTTTTTTTTCCTTTCAACTAAACAACCGTAACAGAAAACTTTTTTTTTTTCCTACAAACCAAACACTAGAGGACATAAAATTTATTTTCCTCCGAATTTTGTTTTTCCACCGATTTTTGTTTTTCATAGTTTTATGTCAAACCAAACACACCCTTAGGTAGTTTGAAACTAATCCTGATTTTCCGGCATTTATAAATATAATTGAATCACTAGATGATATGATTGAAATGTATGGATAATTGCTCTACTATCCTGATTCCTTCTTGGTCCTTGAAATTTTCACTTAATATCATTGGTCCCTGAATCTTCTCATTATATTGCAATTCCATCTTTGGCCATGAAAATACGTGTTATCTGTTACTTTTACATGAACTGGCGTTTTCAACCCTGTTTCAAGTAAAGAGAAACAAGCCAGGGTAGGGAGTAAAATGGTCATTTTAACAAGAAAACTAAGATGCCTTGGATGGTCGGATGGAATTGTAATCTCTAAGAAAGTTCGAGAACTAAAGTGTTTAAGTCAGTTCAGGGACCAAGTGGCGATATCAGGATAATATAGGGATCATCTTACATTTTACATTTTTTTAATGTCATGAGATTCTAACGTGTTGATACTAAGAAGCTGCCACTCCTGTATAAGCTATTTCTTACTTTATTAATTTAGGGAATCATCGAATGGAACAGACTCTTTATCTTGGTACTAGCTATGGTTTTGAAAGAAAAGAATCACCTTCGTGGAAGGATATGCTGGAGTTGAGTTCAAGCTCAGGTGGGAGTGACGATTATAGAAGAACAAATTTCTTGGGCTCCAATGACACTCCTGAGTTAGAGGCTCCTGCCAAAGATATGCTAACAAATGGAACAGTGAGGACTCTTTATATCTCTTTATTTCATCACTTTCTTTTCCTTTTTTGGTTTGGTCACCATTCATTATACGTATTATCTGAAGATAATTTTAAAGGGATCTATATAAAATATCGGTCATTTTTTTTTAATCTACACCATATATAATAAAGAGCAGGTCTAAGTACGTCCTATTTGCTTTTAAATTTGAGATTTAGCACTTAGTTTCTCCAGGGATGCTGAGTTTTAGGAGCAAATACACTTCGAAGACTTTAATTTCTTCTATTTCCCATTCAAAGTAACATACAATTGCATAATCTACGTTGTTCTGTTACTTTTAATAATCAAATTCATATGTATACTAATTTAGTTTCTCTTTGCAGAATACAATGCTGTTTTCAGCAGAAAGAAATGAAGGCCCAACAATTTCATTTGAAGAATTATCGGTATTGCAAAATTCAAAAGACACCTCTAATGGCCATCAACTTGATGAGAGTGAATTGCGGGTCCAACTATCTGCCTCTAGAAGATATCTGCTAGGATCCAACAACTATAATCAGTCACCATCATCAAATTCTCTTCAAGTCCTAACTGATGATTTGATGCTTCAAGGAAACCCCCGCACGAATTGGATGGCGAGTATACCCTTGGCTGTTGAGAACAACACATACTCTACTGAGAACAACATATACTCTACTGAGAACAACATATACTCTACCGACTTAAGGTCATGGTTTGATCACTATCAGTTCAATTCGTCTCTTGGGCTGGATTCGAGTCTAACACCAGTGCAGAATCAGCAGTTTAGCATTTCTGAAATCTCACCAGAATGGGCATATTGCTCTGAACGGACGAAGGTAATGATGTTGTTGAATATTAAAATCAACTAGTTGTATTGGAAGTACCAAGATAGTTATGTGATTATCAATTGTATTTACTGGTTTATTTTTCTTTTTCTGCTGATATGTTCTCACTGTTGACTTTGACATTTAATTTCATTTCCTCCATATTCTATAGCAACCAAAGATAGGGATATATGGAAGTTTCAGCGAGATTTAAAAAGATTTCATATCAAATTTGTTTCTATAATTTTTCTTGGGATTAATTTATCTCTCCTATTTCATCCTGTTATGATCATGTTAAGCTTGCAACTATCGTACTGCTGTAATCTTTAATATTTTCAATTGATCGTATGCAATTCTTAGTCTGGAAAGCCCTGGAAATTTAGTGAATTCATATCCTGATTTAATCAATTTCTTTGCCTTTTTTTTCTGCTTACTTTACGAGTTGCACTTGAAACAATTCCTCTTCTGATATAATCATGTAAAAAACACAAATTACAGGTGATCATTGTGGGAAAATTTCTTTGCGATCCCTCAGAGTGTTCATGGGCAGCTATGTTTGGCGACGTCGAGGTCCCAATCGAAATTGTACAAGGGGGTGTCCTTCGTTGCAAAGCTCCTCAACATAGTGCAGGAAAAGTCACACTATGTGTCACGTCTGCTAATAGGGAATCATGCAGCGAATTGCGAGAATTTGAATTTCGTGAAAGGCCAACTACTGCTTTTTCCACAGGCACTTCCCCATCTATGAACAATGCAAAAATTGCTGAAGAACAATTATTGCTTGCAAAGTTTGTACAATTGCTCATATCTCAAAATGATAGTTCAACTACAGAATGCTTTGGAAGATTAAATGCTTCTGATGATCAGTGGCAACAACTGATTGATGCTCTCGAAAGTGGGTGTGAGAATCCATTAGGCACCGTTGATTGGATTATCGAGGAGCTATTGAAAGATAAGCTTTTCAGTTGGCTATCATCAAAAAGCGTACTATCTAAGCAAGAACAAGGGATTATACATTTGATTTCTGGTCTGGGATATGAATGGGCCCTAAATCCAATAATTAATGCGGGTGTCGGCATAAATTTTCGTGATGCAAATGGATGGACCCCTCTTCATTGGGCTGCACATTTTGGAAGGTAATTAAATTTGTTTACTTTTTGAAGTTGGACCTTCTGAAGAGAGATATCTTTGTGTTGATTTACTGTATGCCTTTGAAAATCATCTATTTACCTGTACACCCTATTAAATCTAATTTTGATTTATGCCCTTTGTAAGTGCAATTTCTTAAAAGAAATACCATTAAGATGGGGAGTTATCTATAGGATAAGGGGAGCTTCATTTTTTCTTACAAAAGAGTTCTTTTAAGAGGGATGTTTTCATAATTATAAGGGCATATTTCTAAAAAAAATCATGTTTCATAAGTGTGTATAGGATAATATTTTAATCGACATAATTCCGGGAAATATAAATATTTCTTTTCCAATTTGGTAGTAATGATGTTATAGTTTGAGGGGTACATTTTATCCAGATGTTAGGTCAATAACAGAATTGACCAGGTGCATTGCACTTTCTCTATCAATAATAATAGTTGCTTTGTAAATATTACTGTCCTTTGGAAAATATATAATTTTACTAAATGAAGAAGAAACTTGATGATTGATTGGTAGGATCTTTTTTTTTCTTTTTGTTTTTGCAGGGAAAATATGGTTGCTGCACTTCTTGCAGCTGGCGCATCAGCTGGTTTAGTTACAGACCCCACTCCACAAGATCCAGTCGGCAAAACTCCTGGTTTTATAGCGTCTGCAAGAGGCCACAAAGGTCTCGCTGGCTATCTTTCTGAAATTGCCCTCACCAGCCATCTCTTCTCCCTTACAATACAAGAATGTGAGATTTCTAAAGTTTCTGCTGAAGTAGAAGCTGATATGGCCGTAGAAAGCATATCGCAAAGGAGTGCACAATTACGTGGAGGTTCCGAAGATGAGCTTACCATAAGGGATTCTTTGGCAGCTGTTAGAAACGCGACTCAAGCTGCAGCTCGCATTCAAGCGGCTTTTCGAGCTCATTCTTTCAGGAAGAAGCAGGAAAAAGCTGGTCAATTCATAGATGATTATGGAATGACTCAAGAAGAAGTTTTGGCTGCAGCTAAGTTGCATAGGTCTCAGAAGTTTGAGAGAGCGGCTCTTTCTATTCAGAAGAATTATCGGGGTTGGAAAGGACGCAAAGATTTTCTTACTCTTCGCAAACATGTTGTGAAGATACAGGTACTTGACTGAGTAGTACCTTTTTCTTTTTATGTGCAACCCTGTAAAATTTGAATTTTCATATGTGCCTCTTAAAAGTGCAGTTTCTTACAATTGACATAAGTGCCCTTATCTTAATCTAGGGAGTCATCTGATTCATCAGGGGCAGTTAGTTTTCTATTAGAATTTTTGAAGAAGGGCATTCATAATGTATTATCTTCAAGTGGGGCTCTTTGTGACATGCTCATCATTAACTTATAAGTTAATGTCCCTCATTAGAATTATCTTACTTGCAATTGTATTTTTAACTTTGTTTGAGTAATCAGATAAGTAAAAGAAGCATCCAACACATATTGTGATGCATCCAGTATCTATTTTCACGGAAGACGAGTTCGTTCTTATTGAATATGGACATGCCTAGAGAATTTGAAGTATCTGCACAGATATAGAAGATTTTTATGAATCTAAGATAAATATAATATTTTTACTTTGATTTGTGACAGGCCCATGTAAGAGGCCATCAGGTGAGAAAGAAATACAGAGAGATACTTCGGGCTGTAAGTGTCATAGAGAAGATCGTACTGAGGTGGCGAAGGAGAGGGAGCGGTCTACGTGGGTTTCGAAATGAACCCGAACCGGAAATGGTTGAAGTGGAGGAGGATGAGGAGGAGGAAGATGTAGCCAAGGTTTTCCGGAAGCAAAAAGTGGATGAAGCTCTCGAAGAAGCCGTTTCTCGGGTGCTTTCTATGGTAGACTCCCCCAAAGCTAGGCAGCAGTACTGCCGCGTGCTCGGAAGATATCACCAAGCTAAGGTAGACACCAAAAAAGAATGTAGTGGAAACTAATAGAACATCACAGTGATAGTGGTAGAACTTCTGCATATAAGTATGCTTTTATTAGAGCTGTTAAAACAAGCAGTGATTGCTTTTCCATTGAAATCCCCTCTATAGTAGAAGCAAAAGCTCTAAATCAGAGCTTTTGAGTTTGCAGCCCAAAATCATTAAATTCTGAAAAGATTCATCAATTGGCTATCCAACTGAAAATTATTTTGGTCTGCTGTATGCAAGTTGGAACCTCACTTACAGTGTTTAACTAGAAGTTGGTGGCTTATATTAACCTAATATTTAACAAAGTATTACCACAACTCCGTTTCATTTACCTATTAAACTTTTCTAGTAAGCCTTATCTTAGTGATCAGCATTTTATGTATCTCTTGAAGGTAAAAATGCACTTGGACCCCTTGAATTTACGTCCACGACCTATGTTGACACCATTCAATTGTTGTACAATCTAGTTTAACTTATTTTGTTATAATTGAGGATTCTGTTAAGAGTTAACCCCCCCTCCATTTACTGCAAACACCTCCATTTGCTCTTAGACCTAAACTGTTAAGGGAATTGACAATTCTGTTTGCTGAAGAGGGGATGGAGGCATACCTACTATTGGAACAATTCTAATCAAATTGAACAAAGTTGGGATGTGAATTAGAAAAAAAAAAGCCAAAAAACAGGAGGTTCTTCATATTTACATTTTGTGAGCTACTCAACAATCTCTTTTATTGTTTCCTAATTTGTAGGCTGATTCGAGCACGCCGGATGAAGCAACATCAAGACTCCGTGATGACTTTACTATCATAGAAGATGATGACTTCATGTACTCATCGTAAGTTTAAGGAAAGGCCTGGGTTCTAATTTACCAACTAATAGTAACTTAATAAGACTTAATACTCATGCTTGTTAAATGATTTTCTAGCGCTCGCCGTCCTGTGAAGTGTAACTAAGGTGCTTGTAAATAAATGTCGTATATCATGATTTCCTGTAAATTATTTCTTTCTCATGATGTAAATATATATATATATGAGTTGATCAAATAGCATGTGGTCTAGAGTTAAAATTGTGTTGGTCTTATGTTTTTCCTTCTTTTCTGACTACATAGACAGGAAACCTTAGTGTCTTTTATGTTATGCTAATGCCGCATAGGATATACCACGTGCCAATTACGAGAGTATTTTGGTAAATTTTAAGCGGTAAAATGATGGTTGAAATCCTTTTAGTAGTAAATTTTTATTTGGGTGTTGATTCAACTGTGATACATCTTATGTAGCGTTTGCGGTATGAACAAGATCTTCTCCTCCCTGAATTGAGAATTCGGGATGGGGTTGCCTAATGTGGGACATTGAGATGTCATGTTTTTTCATGCAAACAATCAATTGTGGATCTGAATCTTTTTCTTGTTGTTTTCTAAAATATTTCAATTTCTTCTGAAAGATAGGGGTCCGAGTCCCCTCTTTGTCTCGCGAAAGATGCCACCTCGTGAATGGAGTTTGTCTCATCTCTCATCCTTTATTATACTGTCAAATTTTGGCCTTTAAATTTGTCCTTGATCAGTTTTAGAAGCATCCGTTGATGAGTTAGGTGTTTGTCTCATATCTCATGTGGGTTGTAAGTAACAACAGTGTGTGATCATATGCTCCACATGTTTGCATATCCTCTTCCAAATGGCTTTTGTTTTATGTTTACTTTGTATACATTCATCTCAACAGGGTCATCTTCTTCTTGAGAATGAGCTTGATCAATCATTTAACTTGATTCAATTTTCACGAGTATTTGCCTTCAACTTCTTATAGATTTATCTACGCTAAACATAAAAATCTCTTTGTTGTTATCAAAGAGATTTTTTGTTATGTTATTAACACTAATCTACAATAAGGTGGGCAAGTTGCTATTTTTGTGTACACTTGAGTCTTTAACTATGTTAAAACTAAAATGTTTAAGCCCAAGTTATTTGCGGCATTATCTGATATGGGACTAATTATTTTTTTTTTTTTATTATTATTACTATTACTATTTTGTGATTAATCCTATAGTGTTAGGCACGAACTGCGCCTACCGAGCACATGCATCAAAACCTAATTTACGTTAATAATCTGTTTTAAGCTGGGTGGTATCAACTAACTACTCTAAATTTTTTGCTAATCATCGGTGTGTGTATATATTAATATATATACACACACACTAAGTTATAAAGCACCTGCAATACATGTCCTATTTGCAAATTAAATTACATTAAAACGAAAATTTTAAATTAAAATAAATTTTGAATGAATTTAAAATTTAAAATTTAAAATTTAAATAGTTTTTGACGGCTATGAGTTTTTTTTCTAAATTAATTTATTTATAAATTTGATTTGTTTCTAAGTATATTTTTTTAATTTAGTAATATCGTATATATTTTTTATGTGTTCCATAACACATTTTTTTTTGGGTGTACACCCAAAATTTAAAAATGTGATTTGATTACAAAACTAAAATTTAAATTTAAATTTAAACAATCGTTGATTTGATAAACCTATCTTTAAACCATTCTATTTCTCAAACTTGATTTTTTTTTTTGTTAATAAATTATTTTTTAAAAATTTGCATGAAATATACGTTTATTTTATTTGGATAATTATTTTAAATCTTTTTATTCCTCAAATTTTTTTCCATTTATATATATATAATATATATAATAATATATATAATATATATATATATATATATATAATAACATAAATTTAGTTGTTTACGGACCACATCGGTACACTCACCTCTTCGTTAAAGTGACCGCGATTTATATACCGAACCCGCAAAAAATTTATTTTCGGGCGAATCGGGCGATGCTGTAAAAGGAGGTGAGCTTACGGGAGGTGACCACACCCAAGTAACCACTACAGTAAGGGTTTCGGATGGGTTTCGGTGTAATGAGGCCCACCTTTTGCGGGCCTAAACTGGCGCGAACCCGGCCCGGTCTGGCCGGGCCTACAAAAGCTAAAATATTGGGCTTGGGTGCTAGCCTAGTATTTTTTTTTTTTTAGTTTTTCAATATTTTTATATGCAACAATCTAAAAAAAATTCTAAATAATTTTTAATTATTAAAAGGATATAATATTGGTTAATTAAAATTAAATTAAAATTAAAATTAAAATTATCTTTTAGGAGAATTTTCAAATTAAAATTTAAAAAACGATTTGAATAAAAGTTTATAAATAAATCTCAAAAAATTTTCAGAAAGAATTAAAAATAACTTAAAAAAATTTGATACAAAAATTAAATCACTGGATATTTTAAAGCAAAAACTATATATATATATATATATATATATATATATATATATATTAAAATACGGGTCGACTTCTATGTATCTATAAATATTTATTATATGTGTTCCATAAAATACAATTTTTCTTTTCTATATACCCAAAACTTAAAAATTTGATTTGATTCCAAAACTAAAATTTAAGTTTGAATTTATATATAGATTTATGAATCAAACCCAAAATTTAAATTTAATTTTGAAGTTTATTATTTGAATTCAGACAATTGTTGATTTGATAAGTCTATTTTTAAATCATTCTATTTCAATCCTAATTTGTTTTTGATTAATTAATTATTTTTTAAAAATGTGTATGGAATATTCGTTTTATTTTATTCGTATAATCATTTCAATTTTTTTAATCCTCAAAATTTTCTCTCTCTCTCTCTCTCTCTATAAATTTATTGTGTACGGACCAAACCGAGGTACACTCACCGCTCCATAAAAGTGACCTCTAATTATTTTCGACACAAACCCACAAAAAAAATTATTTTGAAGCAATTGGGGCGAAGTTGTAAAGGGGGTGAGCTCACCGGGGGGTGACCAGACTCAAACATATGCTACAGAACTTTTCCGGGCCAAAATGGGCCGGAGCCCAACCCGGCCCGGGCCGGCCCGGTCTGGCTCGGTCCAGTAAAGCTAAACGGTCAAATTGGGACCGCGCTTGGCCCGTGCTGGCCTAGTTTTTTTTTTTTTTTTTTTTTTTTTAAGTTTTGAAATTTTTTATCTTTAAAAATATAAAAATATTAACTATTAAAATGCTATTATGGTTATAATAAATTAAAATTAAAATTAAAATGAAAAATTAATTTTTACACGAATTTAATTTATAAATATAGAAAAAAATTTGAATAAAAGTTTAAAAAATATTTAGAAAGAATTTTAAAAATGAAATTAAGTTTTTTTTAAAAAAATATTATTTGGTTAAAGGGAAAACCATATATTGTTTTAAAAAATATGGGCCTAAATTTGTAGGCCCAGCACGGCTCGATTGTTTGGGCCGGGCCGGGCAGGGTCGGGTCGAATTCTATAGTTTCCGTGCCGTGCCGAGGTCCCGCCCGTTTTACACCTCTATATAATCGCGTTTGAGTATAAAAAGGTGATGAAAGACGGATTATACAGATACAAGTCTGTTTCATCATCGAAAATGACTTAGAAATACAGAGGCCAGACAATATTTTATTTTAATCTTCAGTTGAATGATCAAAATGAAAAATTGGAATAGTGGAGTTTACTCTATTACTTTACCCTCAACACCACATGGCACAACCTATGTTGATGAAGCAAAGGGAGTGAAATAAACAATTTAATAAAAAAATACTTAAAAGAAAAATATAAAATGATATGGGAAAAGGAGGTGAAGGGTGTGATGATACATATATGGACAAATACATGAGGCTCTTCTTTGGATTTATCCATGCAATGCCAATTAAGCATACAGCTGTACACTAGTCCTCAACTCTTCCAAACATGTTCATAAAAATAAATGAATAAACAAATAAATAAAAAATAAGAAATTAAAAAACTTAAAATAATTAGGATATTTGAAGTATCTAAAAAATAAATAACTTAAACATAGACGGCTAAAAATAAAAATATTATAAAAAGTTATGATGTAATACTAAAATTTCAATTAGAGATATTGATCTTACTGTAAATAGCATAAAAAATTTTCTATCAAAATTTCATTTGATTTAAATACTTCTACACCGTTAAACATATAAACGGCACAAATCAACTATTAAAAATTATTGATTTTTTAAAAAAAATTATAAAATTTATTTTTTAGATAGTTCCATCATCGAAAATGATATAGGAGATGAAAGTCTCCGTATTCCTAATAGCACACAAGTTCTACTATATATATATATATATATAGAGAGAGAGAGAGAGAGAGAGTTGAGCTAGAATACTTTTAGAAGCACCACCCATTTGGTGCTTCTAAGTTTCTAACCCTTGGATCTACTCCATAATTACTAATATCCCTTGGATCAAACAGTATTCCACCTACCATCACCTACCACCATCATCTCAACCTCACATCTCTCCATTCAAGGGTTAAAAACTCTAAAGCACCACGCACTTGCTGCTTTTGAGAGTATTCTAGCTCCACCATATATATATATATATATATATATATATATATATATATATAATATATATATATATATATATAGAATTAGCTGGAATACTTTTATAGTAAAATGATCTTTTTGCTATCAAGTTTTTAACCCTTGGATGAAAATTGTAGGGTCAGGATGATATTAGTCGGTTAGAGTTGAGTGGTCTCCCCTAGGGTGAGTGGTCCCACTGGGTTATAGTATTTAATCCAATGGTTAGAAATAATGAAAAGAGTTGATCCAAAGGCTAAAAAACTTAGCAACAATGGAATTTTCTACTAATAGTACCCCAGTCCAACTTCATATATATATATATATATATATATATATATTATATAATATAGAATAGGCTAATATACTATTAATAGCAAAAGTCATTGGTGTACCAAGTTTTTGGTCATTAGATTAAGAGATGTATGGTTAGGATGATGTGGGCCCCCTAGGGTTGAGTGGGTGGTTGGTTGATAGTATGATCTAACGACGAAAATATATTTATATATATTATATAATATATATATATATATATATATATAATATATAATTATATATATAATATATATATATATATATATGCATGCTGGAATGCTTCTAATAGCACCAAGTCATTGGCGCTTTTAAGCTTTTGGCCTTTGAATGGAGAAACATGCTATTAGGATAATAGATGGTCTCTTAGGGTTGAGTAGGTGATTGACTGAATAATATAATTTAAAGAATAGAATTAGTCAAAATGATAAATTTAACAGCTAAAAATTTGATAGTACTAATTATTCGATGCTATTGATAGTATAATAGCTGAACTCTCTATATATATATATATATATATATATATATATATGTCCATGCTTAGGTGCTTAGAAATGCGCAATATTTGTGAAAAGTTGAGAGACCAAAATTTAGGGACCAAAACACAGCTCTGGTATAGTGCAGGGGACTATCAATATATTTTACCCAAAGAAATATCTGTGAATTCTGATGAAAGGAGAGCCTCCCATGTCCCAATTTGCAAGAAACCACCATTAAGATCCAAAGAACTCACCGACCGTCCCTAAAGCAAGTGGCAAAAGATTTGATGGTTGATATCCGAAACCCAAGTTCGAATCCTAATTGATTCATATTTTCAGCTAAGTTTATTTTTAAATGAAATAAACGAAACGGATAGCGTACTACTTATCTCTCTCTATAAAAAAAAAAATTCCAAGGAACTCTCTTGACCCCTTCTCTTTGTGGGGCAGCATAATTTGTAGTTTACCCCCACAAAACATTAAAAAAACTAACTTGATTTTATGAAATTTTCTACCAGTGAATCTATGAGTTCTCTCACTAGTAAAGCTTCTGCAGCAAGTGCTTTTGGAGGAAGTACCACTATTATCAGTAAAGCAATTGGCCTTATTATGTAATAAGGTAATTATTTTGAATCTTCCCTACAAAGTACAAGCAGAAAAATTCCTTGCTGCTACTATATTCACTTTTGGAGCACTAATAAAAGTAACTTAGACAATGTAACATCAGATTATAATAATAAGGCTAAATTACATTAAATCCTTCTGTCAAAATTCGATTTTTCACTTTTTTTCTCTGTCATTTAAAAATCTACACTTTGCTCTCTTATAAAATAAAAAATGTTCACTTCGTCTCATGCTGTTAGTAATCCATTAGAGTTCCGTTTATAAAATATTATTATATATTTTTTAATGTCAAAAATGCCCTAAGCCTTCTTTTCTGTGAACATAGTGAGGGGCAAAATGGTGAGGAGCAAAATAGTCATTTTATCATCCAAGTTCACACTGTATCTCTGTGAACATTTTTTATTTTACAAAGGGACAAAGTGTAAGTTTTAAATAATAGGGGAAGAAAGTGAAAAATCGGATTTTGACAGGGAGGTTTTCTGTAATTTAGCCTAATAATAATGCTGAAAAATCGACCGTCCCAAGTGCAAATGGCAAAAAACTTGATAGTTGGTATCCAAAGTCCCAAGTTCAAATCTTAATTGATTCACATTTCTAACTAGGGCTTTTTTTGCAAATAGCCCCTTGACAAATTAAATTTGCAAAAATAGTCCCGTCCAAAAATTATTTGCAAAAATGGCCCTGCTCCTGCCACGCCAGCGCCACGCGGGCAGAGCGGGCCCAGGTGTTTAAGTTGAACACGGTGAACCATTCACCGTATTCAATATAAAATTTTTGTATTGGACACGGTGAATGGTTCACCGTGTCCAATACAAATACCCCAACAATAACTAAGTTGGAGGTATTTGTATTAGACACGGTGAACCATTCACCGTGTCCAATTATTTGTATTGGACACGGTGAATGATTCACCGTGTCCAATACAAATATTTTGATCTTAGTTATTTTGTATTAGACACGGTAAATCATTCACCGTGTCCAATATAAAAACTTTGTATTGAACACGGTGAATGGTTCACCGTGTTCAACTTAACCATCTGGTCCAGCCCCGCCCGCGTGGCGTTGACGTGGCGCTTGCGTGACGGGGCCAGGGCCATTTTTACAAATAAATTTTTGACAGGGCCAATTAAAAAAAAAAAATTTGTAAGGAAGCTATTTGCGAAAAAAGCCCTTCTAACTAAGTTACGTGTAGCATACTATCTATCTTTATGTATAGATCGAGTTGATAGTAACAGGGCCTAATTCTGCAGTATGCCTACTACTTGAAATATTGCCTTTTTTTTTTTTAAATTTTAGAATTAGAACTTTCACTTTTTAGACAAAAAAAAATTTTATTAGTTCAATATATATCAAATATTTTACTTCTACTATTTTGAAATAGGAAAAGAAAAAGAAAAAGAAAAAAAAGCCTGAGTCACAAGATCTACATTCTATTTTTTGTTCTTTTTTATCTTTCTTTTGTGATGCCCCATGAAGTCATATGAGTGCATGCACTCTCTTTCTCTCTCTCTCTCTCTCTCTCTCTCAAGACCCACACACTCTTATCTCTCTCTCTCACTTTCTCAAGTTGGTTGGCATGTTGTTATTATTATGTGCATGAAACCATCATAAAACCACTCCACAAAACCAAAAAAAAAAAAAAAAAAAAAAAATTCACACCACCTTTTTCCTCCTCTCATCAAACCCTTCACTTCTCAACTCCATATCTACACCCCACAACACCACCACCACCACCACCACCACCATTTTTGCAACACTCTTTTCTCCCTCATATCACTCCCCCAAACTCATCTTCAACCTCTCAACACAATTCCACCTTAAAAACAAAAAAAACAAAAAACAAAAGAAAAAAAAAAAACACACACACACACACTAACATGAAAAGGACCCAAGAAAGAACCCACCACACTCTCCTCCTCCTCTACTACCTCTACCTCTTCATGATCATGATCATCCTCCTCCTGCTCGTCCAATCGGGCTCCGCCACGTCATCCGGCGCACCACGTCAGCGGGGGTCCCCGATCCGGTCCATGGTGGTGCTGGTGCTCGAGAACCGCTCCTTCGACCACATGCTGGGGTGGCTGAAGCGCTCCCTCAACCCCCTCCTCGACGGCCTCACCGGCTCCGAATGCAACCCCAACTCCTCCTCCTCCTCCCCAAACCCTAACCCTAACCCTAACCCTAACCCTAACCCTAATCCCCCCCTCGTCTGCGTCTCCGACGACGCCCGCTTCGTCGCCGCCGACCCCGGCCACTCCTTCGAGGACGTCCTCCTCCAGGTCTTCGGCCCCTCGTCGTCGTCGTCCTCCTCCTCCCCCTCCGCGGCGAAGAGGACCCCGTCCATGTCCGGGTTCGTGGAGCAAGCCCTCTCCATCTCCCCCGACCTCTCCGCCACCGTGATGAAGGGCTTCGACCCCTCCCGCCTCCCTGTCTTCGAAACCCTAGCCGCGCACTTCGCCGTGTTCGATCGCTGGTTCTCCTCCATCCCCGGCCCGACCCAGCCCAACCGCCTCTTCCTCTACTCCGCCACCTCCCATGGCGCCGTCGCCCACGACAAGTGGAACCTCCTCCGCGGCTACCCCCAACCCACCATCTTCGACTCCCTCGCCTCCTCCGACCTCGACTTCGGCGTCTACTTCCGCTCCATCCCCACCACCCTCTTCTACCGCGACCTCCGCCGCTTGAAGCACGTCTCCAAGTTCCACCCCTACGACGACACCTTCAGATCCCACGCCATGAGCGGCCGATTGCCGAGCTTGAGCGTGATCGAGCCGCGCTACTTCGACCTCATCGGCGCCCCCGCCGACGACGACCACCCCTCGCACGACGTCGCCAACGGTCAGCGCCTCGTGAAGGAGGTGTACGAGACGCTCAGGGCCGGCCCCCAGTGGAACCACACCCTGCTCGTCGTCACCTACGACGAGCACGGCGGCTTCTTCGATCACGTCGCCACTCCCTTCGTCGGCGTCCCCAACCCCGACGGCTTGATCGGCCCCGAGCCCTTCCGCTTCCCCTTCGATCGCCTCGGCGTCCGCATCCCCACCATCATGGTCTCCCCCTGGATCAAGAAAGGAACAGGTAAACAATTTGTTATTGTTCTTGTTGTTAATGTTGTTGTTCTTGTTGTTTACTTGTTCCTTAGCATTTCTAATTTGGTACTACTACTAGTAATTTGATCATTTGTTCTGTGCTTGGACTGGTGCATCATGCTAAATTGCTACCACTAAGACTTCAATTCGTCCTAGTTTCTGTCTACGAATGTCGATAATTTTGATTAAACATTTGCGATCTCAGAGCCGAGACGAAGAGATGGTAAGTTTGAATCTGTATCAACTCACATGCATTATGTGGCTGAAACTATTTGTGCTGTATCGTTTTCATTTGATGTTCTTTTTCCTATCACCGGTAGTAATTTGTAAATTAGAATCTTTCTCCGCATATCATGTTTGAAATTTCACATTCCGGTGAAAACTTACTCAGCTGTGGAATTCTCGTCGAATGCCTAATTTTTGGTTGTAATGCAGTTGTGAACAGACCGAAGGGACCGTATCCAAATTCCGAATTCGAGCACTCTTCGATTCCGGCAACCATAAAGAAGATCTTCAACCTCACATCCGACTTCTTGACAAAAAGAGACGCTTGGGCCGGCACATTCGAACATATCTTCACCGAACTGAGCTCACCGAGAACCGATTGCCCTGGTAATCCGCATCTCTCGCGTTCATTTATGCGTTAAAAGCAGAGAAAGGAATTATGATTTAGCGATTTACTTCTCCTTTATTAGAAACCTCACGCGTTTGTTATCAAGCGCGCGCATTTGGTACTATTTGAGAGAGAAAGATAGCAAATGAAGAACATAGAAACCTATTTCGCTACTTTTGCGTTCACTCTACGCTAAAACTGTACTGTTGTTGGTTTCTAACAGAGGTATTACCAGAAGTCACTTCGTTACAACCGGGCGTAGCTAACGAAGACGGGTGGCTCTCAGAATTCCAAAGCGAGCTGGTCCAGCTAGCCGCCGTTCTTAACGGCGACTACTTCCTGAACAGCTTCGGCCACGAAACAGGCAAGAAGATGACCGTTAAGCAGGCCGACGCGTACGTTAAGCGCGCGGTAAAAAGATTTATACAAGCAAGCAAACAAGCTATTCGATTGGGCGCCAATGCCTCCGCTATCGTAAATATGAGATCGGCTCTCACGACAGTGACCGCACCTCCGTAAATCATATGTCAGTTCTTTGTTTATTGTAAATCTTGTAATCTTTGCGCAGCCCGCGAGGGGGGGGTGGGTTTGCATGCATTTATTTATATATGATGAATAGATCCTCTTCATAGTTCTCTTCTAACTCGGACAAGAGGGAAGAAGCAACTTGAAGAACATGTGTTTAAAATATAGAGAGGCTGATATTTTGCTTATGTCATGTTTTTCCTTCCAGTATTGGCCTACATCCTACTTGTGTTTGCTCATTTCCTTTTCCTTTATTTGCAAATGACAAACTCCTTTGCTCATGTTTTGTATTATTACTACTGAAACGAAAAGGAAGCATGATTAGGACAGATCAGATGATTATTGGAGACTGAGTAATGAAACCGAAACATTAAGATGGCAACAATGTTTCTGAATGTTGTATGGCAAAAAGAGGTTTGTCGATTTATCAACAATCATTTGAAAGCATTACTTTCTGAACTAAAAAACTGCCGATAAACTCGCATTGTACATGAGGGATGCAAAACTTACTACTGATTATTTTAATATTTCTTAGTAGAAATTTTGTCATCAAAATCTGAAAAAGAAAAACTAAACCTTTTACTAATTGCAAAGTATATAATACTGATTCTTCTACACATGGTATTGCTCTTTCTAGATCACTACCATCTAGAAGTTGAACCACTACAATGCTAAGATAAAAAAATCTGATGGACCTGCTATATACAGTGCAACATTTTTGCAATGCATGTTTCAATCAAGTATTTACCAACATCATTAAAAAAACACAACAGAAACCAGTGAGTGAAAAATAAAAGGCTGTAATGCAGAAATTCCCTGCAAAGAGCATCATTGCACTTAACCCATCTTTTACAAAAACACCTACATTAATCCCCTCAATATTTAAACCTTTCATGCTTCGCCCTTTCTTGTTACACTTCTTAATCAGGAAGTATCATGCAGTTTTCGAATGAAATGCTTACCATCCCCCATGATAGGGTTAAATAGACACTATTTTAGAACTCGTAACAATTTCATATAAGACAGGAAAGGGGTCACGTACTAATAATGATCTAAACATCGAGGGGGTAAATACAAACAAGTCTATATATCAAGAGAGGCAAAGTGCAATTTGCAGTTTGAGGGATCAAGAAAAACCCAACGCATGTGGCGAAAACAAACATCCAAGAGATTCATAGACACATTAGTTAACATCCATGCACCGAAAAGTCAAAAAAAAAAAAAAAACAATCTTCAATACTGATAAAAAAAGCAAAAACAATCTTCAATACTTATAAGAGAAGCACTGTGCCACCTCCCTAAAACATGGGGAGGATAAGATGATGTATAGGTCTTCGAACAGGTTTGAGCATAATGCTTCGGACCAAAAGGAAAGAAAAAAAAGGAAACCAAAGACGAAAACGAGCTAAGAAGGAAATAACAAACGTCACTTCACAGCAAATCCAGAGGAGGAAAAGCTATCTTCTAGACGCTTTGACAGACTCTTCAAGCATAATTCAGAGGGAATAGACGGATAATTCAGAGGGAATAGACGGAATATGTGGTTCAGCACGTGGAAGCTCCCCTGAAGCGTCGGCATCAAATTAAACATCTACAGAAGTTAAAAAAAGGAAAAAAAAAAAAAAAACAATTAGGTCCCTCGTCATTAGCATTTGATATATATATCGGTTGATAGCAATGACTGCATATACAAATAGAAGCCTTACTTGAAACGAAAAGCACATAAACAGAAAGATAACATAACTTTCAACATACATATTTACTGCTGCTTGCACTTCTGCTATTATGAACAACTACAAGGGGCGGGCAAGATAAACATAAACCAAAAAGTACAAAGGATTGGGGATTAAGTATAATACGTTTACAATCGTAATGGACTTTTCTATTGAGAAAATAACCAGGGGTTAATTTACTGAAAATAGTAAGAGGAATGGAGGCAAAAAAAAGAGGGGATCATTACAGGAAAGTCAACGATCCAAAGAATTGGAACCAACGTGCAACTACACTGCACCAATCCTTGGGATCTAGCCGCTCCGATACCAATTTGTAATGACCCCCGACAATCCGCAACCCGCCGATGATGATAATCGGTTGAGTGGATATCGGGCTGCCTTCTCAGCATGATCCTCAATTAGGCGGATAGTGGGTCCGCGTTTTACGCCCGATTCAGCAATCCGACCGCCCGATCCGCCATTTGCTGAAGTATTACTACTTCCCCAAGTTTGTAGATTTGGTCGGATCTCCCTCCACCCGATCTCCTCTCTCCTCTCTGTCTCCGCCCTATCTCCTCTCTCCTCTCTGTCTCCGCCCGATCTCCTCTCTCCTCTCTGTCCCCGCCCAATCTCCTCTCTCCTCTCTGTCTCCATGGATGCCCTAGTCACCTCCGGTTTCTTCTCCGTCAGCGCCCGAGTCCTTCGAAGGCGCTCCCTGCAGGATCCATCCTGTTGCCGCCACTTATTTCATCCCTACCTAAGTTACTGTCTTAACTACCTTCCTCTTCTAACTAGGTTGTTAGATATTTCTCTGCTCTCTTTCCATTCCTCTTTCATTTTGCTTTTATTTAGATCAGGCTTTATTGAGAACTATTTACCTATCTAGCCTCTTTACAAAAAAATATTTCCTATCTAGCCTTCTTTTGAAAAATATTCCCCATCTAGCCTCATTTTCAAAGATTAGAGAAAAAAAGATAAATTAATTCCTTTAATATATATTAAGGGGTTAAGTGGGGGAGATTATTTTTTTCTCTCTCCTCTCCTATTTCCCGAGATTCCTTCTCGCTCTCTAATTTTTGCGTATAATTTATCTCATATAGATTTATTTCAAAATAGAAAATTTTTATATAGCGCATCAACCAATTCCAATCTTTTTATATTTTGATGGAAATATTATGCATGGTTCGGAAGGAGTTGATTATAATGGTCCTGATCCAAAACTATTTGGATTTCTCGTACTTTAGGTTTTAATACATTAAAACATAAAATTTATAGGCCGAATGGGATCAAGATTATTTTGATATAAAAATTAATGGGAGAGGAGAGAGAAAAAGATAATCTCCCCCACTTAACCCCTTAATATATATTAAAGGAATTAATTTATCTTTTTTTCTCTAATCTTTGAAGATGAGGCTAGATGGGGAATATTTTTCAAAGGGAGGCTAGATAGGGAATATTTTTTTGTAAAGAAGCTAGATAGGTAAATAGTTCCTTTATTGAGGCCATATCGAGTATCTGCCTCAGATATGATAATCCTTAACCCCGGATCCATATCATCATCCCAAGCACCGAACAAACATATATTATTATTATATAATAATAAAATCAATCGGTTTCTCTTTCATTTCCATCAATCCTATGGACGGGGATTTCGAATCTCATCAAACAAACAAACAAACAAACAAAAATTCTAGATCGGATCGGAAGGAAAAAGAGATGATCGTTCTTTCATTTACCGGATTGCAAATCCGGTCAAACCAACAAAAAAACCCTAGATCTGATTTGTCTCTCCCAAACGATGCCGCACTTGATTCCTCTTTCATAGTTTGATTTCAACTTATTCTACATCAGATTTTCAAATCTCCACGAACAACTACCCAAAGAAGAAAACCTAGATCGGTGGAAACCTAAATCGGTGGCTCGATTCTTCTTTCTCCTTTAATTTCAGATTCAGATATCAAATCCCACAAAAAAAAAAAATAAAAAAAAAATCCAACAAGACTTGATGATTATGCTTTAATTGATAAACCTAAACTAGATCTGTTGCAGCGTTCTTCGTGGTTCGAAAGAAAGAAACTACAGACCTGGATGCACTCTTGCCGGAGGTTTTCGCCGGCGAGCTGGATGACGCCGGAGACGGAGACGAGCAAGCCACCCTGGGGGGGGACATAGTGCTGGCAGTCGACGGTATAGATGTGGTGGAACTGGAAGGGGAGGGAGGCGAGCTTGGCGACGATGGCCTGCGCGCCCTGGATCTTGTCGCCCTCGAACGTCAGCATCGACCCTTCCTGGTACAGAGCCCCCAGCGCCGCCCGGTTCTCGTTGAACGTCTTGCAGTAGTGCTCCGCGAACGCCCGGGCCATCACGTCCGGATCGCTCGATCGATCCATCGCTCGCTCGTGCAAACGCTCGAGATATACCATTGTTAAGAAGATGTAAAGGATCACGATGATCTCGACAGAGAGGAAGAGGAAGAGGAAGAGGCGAACGGAGGAGAAGAGGAGGAGGGGCGGAGCGGCGGCGCTCCTTATATGTAATGATAATGATAATGTAATATATACAATAGTAAGGATATTAATGAGAAATTCTAAGTCGGTGACTAATGAATGTGCTAACCTACTTTCGCCCACCAGCTTTTTTTTTTTTTTTTTTTTTTTTTTTGGTGCACCCGGTGTATCATGTTTACTTTAAATTTTTAATTTTTAATTTTAATTTAATATTATATTCAAAAAATATATGTAAAAAATAATTTTAAATCTTAAATTTTAAATTATTTTATATATATTTTTAAAATATCATAATATTTATAATTAAATTATTAATGAATAAATAAAAAAAATAAAATTTTAAAATAATACTAGTGCACCGGCTGCATAAAAAAAAAAAAATCCAACTTTTCTCCTTGGATGAGCAATCCGAAACAATTTTGGTTCGTGCCATGATAGAAATATATATATGATGAATAGATCCTCTTCATAGTTCTCTTCTAACTCAGACAGGAGGGAAGAAGCAACTTGAAGAACATGTGTTTAAAATATAGAGAGGTTGATATTTTGCTTATGTCATGTTTTTCCTTCCAGTATTGTCCTTCTACACCCTACTTCTGTTTGTTCACTTCCTTTTCCTTTATTTGCAAATGACAAACTCCTTTGCTCATGTTTTGTATTATTACAATTAAAAAGAAAAGGTAGCATGATTAGGACAGATCAGATGATTCTTATTACTACTGAAAAGAAAAGGAAACATGATTAGGACAGATCAGATGATTGTTGGAGATGAGTAATGGATCCGAAACATTAAGATGGCAACAATGCTTCTGAATGTTGTATGGCAAAAAGAGGTTTGTCGATTTATCAACAATCACATAGGGGATCATTTGTAAGGCACCCAAAGCATTATTTTCTGAACTAAAAAACTGCTGATAAACTGACATTGGCATTGTGCATGAGAAATGCAAAACTTACTATTGATTAGTTTAATGTTTTTGAGTAGAAATCTTGTCATCAAAATCTGAAAACATAAAAAAAAAAAAAAAAAAAAAAAGCTCTTGAAATTCATGAACATAGTACAAAGTATATGATTAAAATTCAAACTTCAACTAGGACTCTTTTACATAATCCAAGCACAAGAGATATGCAACCAAGCCCACAACAGGGACGAATCTTAAGACATTTACGAGTTCTGTATAATCTTCTTTTACATTTTGAAGGTTGTCACCAATCAACCAAGGTTGGAATACGGCGTAAAGTAGAATATCCCATATGAATGCATAAGCAAGCCTCTCTGATCCGATATAATTTCCCAAATATAGCCATCGATCAGCTAGACTTCCGAAACCACCATCGGCACGACCAAAAAGAGCCCAAAGTGTCGAGACAACGCAGACAAATCCACCAATTAAAGCCACGATGGGCGCACCTCTTACCATCACTGAACCCAACTGAGATGGTTTTGTGGGATACTGGTTCGAGTCCGCATCATTAAGTCGGATCGCCATGTAAGGTATTAAGAAGACTGAGCAAGCAATGCCAAGAAGCAGAGACAAGTTCAATCAGATAAAATAGCTTACCATAGTTTTTCTTCTTCTTTTTTTTTTTCTGTTTTTGACAAAAGAACAAATTAGTAACTTATGATTCCTTTAAATATGTGTTTGCAAATTAAGCAACAATAACAGGACTAGATCTGTTCATCGCAAGGTGCCTTTCTCATAAATTCNAAAAAAAAAAAAAAAAAAAAAAACCAAAGACGAAAACGAGCAAAGAAGGAAATAACAACCATCACTTCATAGCAAATCCAAAAGAGGAAAAGTTATCTTCCAGACTCTCTAAAAGACTCTTCAAGCATAATTCAGACGGAATATGTCATTCAGCACGTAGAAGCTCCCCTGAGGCGTCGGCATCAAATGAAACATCTATGGAAATTAAACAAAAAAAAAGAAAAAGGAAAAAAAAAGGCAATTAGGTCTCTCGTCATTAGCATTTGATACATATAGGTTGATAGCAATGATTGCATATACAAAGAGAAGCCTTACTTGAAACGAAAAGCACATAAACAGAAAGATAACATAACTTTCAACATATCCATGAACTGCTGCTCGCACTTCTGCTATTATGAACAACTACGAGGGGCGGACAAGATAAACATAAACCAAAAAGTACAAAGGATTGGGGATTAAGTATAATTTGTTTACAATCATAATGAACTTTTCTATTTAGAAAATAACCAGGGGATAATATGCTGAAAAAAGTAAAGAGGAAACTGACATTACGGATCAAGTTTAACCAAAGATGACTTTCGTGGAGGCAAAAAAAAAAGGGGATCACTACAGAAAAGTCACAAACACAAATAAAACACGGACGAATGCTCGCAAAACAATTGCACATATTACACGCACGCGCGCGCACACAGCTTTTGAGGGGAGTTAAATTCTTTGCCAATGATGCCAAACAACAAACTATGCACTTATTTTGTCATTTCATTGAGCTTTTGAATGGAGTTAAATTCTTTGCCAATGACGTCAAACAACGCACCGTGCAACTATTTTGTCATTTCATTCAATTGGAATAATTGTAGTCAAAATTCTTCGCCACGGTCCAAAGGTCCTATCACAATCAATCCAATCCTAGAGCTTCTTTGTTACATAGTTAGGCATTTTCCTCGCAGATTAAGAACCCCAGACGTACACTTGATCAATCAAATCACTCTCGAGCAACATAGAACCAACCGTCTTCTTCACAACTTATGAAGATTCAAAAGTTCCTTTTCTTTTCCCATCCAACCTACCTTCATCAGCTTTTCTTATTCCTCTTTTACAATAGTCTATCATATTTCTGGTTCATCCAGCTCGTAGAAAAATGAGAAAACAAAAAATAGCACAAGGGTCAAATATCTTTTTTCTATATACTTTGTGCTCCTAAAAAAGAGAACCTCAAAATCAATCTCTCATCTAAAAGCTATGGGGCATGCCAAATCCATGCCTAAAGAGCAAAAATTCTCCTCCTAATCGTAGCAAGCAATCAATAAAATCGGATTCAAATCTCAAACAGGTGCATAAGATTTCCCCTAAAAGAACAATTAACTAAGAAAGAAAACCCTAGATTCATAATCCACAAGGATGAAATCAAGGAAGCTTAGAGACATAAGGCTCCAGACCAAGAAGAGACATAGGGAAGAAAACAGGGCACATCAGATTAGTCGAAGACTGTTGGCTTAAATGGGCCAGCATCCTGCCCTGTGGCGGGAGGCCATGTGGGCCGAGTCATGTTCGAAATGGCGTGAGGCTGGGTTGGGCCGAGTCATGTTCGAAGTGGCGTGAGGCCAGGTGGGCCGAGTCACAATCGAGACCCGTGGGCGCTGTTTCTGTACGCTTTAAGTGAATTGGTTGCGTATTTCTAACAGCTCGAGCTTTTGGGATTAATGGTTAGCGCCAACGATCCGACAAAGACACCCTAAACATCAACAAATGACCTCATTCTCTATTGATTAGACCACCTTGCAAAAAGAAAGTAAGCCCCCTCCCAAAAAAAAACCAACAAAAGAACACAACACACGGAACCCTAAAACAGGCTGGCCACAAGGAAAGCATAGAATGTATAGGAGTAAAGGCACATCAATTACACTTTATCTAGTAGGATCGACCATTATCTGATCGCCAATCATCATTTAAACATGATTGAGTGAACACCATATCATATCAAATAGAGGGGGAAAAATTAAAAATCTAACAATGATATCGTTCTCAGGTTGCTTTAGCACCAAAAAAAGTTAAAGAAAGAAAGTAGTGAAGGGGAAAAAAAAAAACCATAAATCTGGTTGATCTCTTCCTCCGTTTTAACTACGCTGGCTCGGCAGCGAAAACCCCTAGATCCATTTCACCACAAGGATCAAACACAAAAGGCACAAGAAAAGAAGTGCTATCAATCAATCGAGTCATCGATCTCTTCTCTCTTCTTACTTAGATTGGGGAGTAGAATATGGAAGAAAAAATAAAAAGCAAAACTCCAGATGAAACTGAACACAAGTGTCGAAAAATGAGAAGGAAACCCTAGATCCAGCCTCATTTCCATTTCCGCCTGATTGGATACCAAGACCTATCAAATAGCCCTCATTTACATAATAATAAAATCAGACGCTAGAGTAGATCTGTTGCAGCATGCATTCAGAAGTTCGAAAGAGAGGAAGAAACTACTGACCTGGCTGAACTTGAGCTGGTGGTTTTCGCCGGCGAGCTGGATGGCGCCGGAGACGAAGACGAGCATGCCGCCCTGGGGGCCGGAGGGCTGGCAGTCGACGGTGGAGATGTGGTGGAGGCACTGCTGGAAGGGGAGGGAGGTGAGCTTGGCGACGATGGACTGCGCGCCCTGGATCTTGTCGCCCTCGAACGTCAGCATCGACCCCTCCTGGTACAGCCCCCCCAGCGCCGCCCGGTTCCCGTCGAACGTCCTGTAGTAGTGCTCCACGAACGCCCGCGCCACCCCGTCCGGATCCATCGATCGATCGATCAAAAACTCTCGATACTCGATTTCGATGATGATGATGAAGATGATGAAGACGATGATCTCTCTCTCTCTCTCTATACTCTCTCTCTCTCTCTCTCTCTCGGTCTCTTGAGAGAGAGGAAGAGGAAGAGGCGAATGGAGGAAGAAGAGGAAGTGGAGAGGAGGGGGATCGGCGGCGACTCCAAGCAAGATAATAATATAATATATATATATATATATAATTATATATATGAGAAATTCTGAATCGGTGACTAATGAATGTGGTGGCCTATTTGTGGCCTGTAGCTAGCTAGGTTTTTTCCCTTTTTTTTCTTTTTTTCCGGGAGAGTCCCTCAAGTATATCGATATTGCTATTAGGTCGTTTTATTTTATTTTTATTTTTTGTAGTTGTTTAAACAATTGAGGTAGTTTAGTTTAGTTTAGTTTTTTTTTCCCCTTTTCTTTCGGTTTGTAATTGGTCAGTTGATACTGACTTAAAGAGAGAGAGAGAGAGAGAAAAATTATTGATTTTAAATTTTGAAAAAAAATGCAACAAGGATAAAATTTTTGTAGTTAAAAGTTAAAAGGTAAACTTCAAATACCATCCATATAACTTTATACTTTTTTATTTTAGTATTCATGTAGTTTAAAGTGTATCAAGTTAGTGTCATGTGGTTTTATTTTTATTTTTTCGTTAATTTTTTCGTTAATATTTTATTAAATTATATACAAAAAAAATTTCAGATATCACACATAGGTTTATCAAATATTCACTTTAGTACCCTTTAGTTTTAACTTTGTCGCTAATTTAATGAAAAAAATTAGTTGAATCGATAATAAAAATATAAAAATAAAATTATAAGATACTAAATTAATTTACTTTAAACTATAAAATAAAGTTAAAAAAAATGAAATATAGATGAATCGTCAAAACTTTTTTTTTTTTTTTTGAGAGATAGATAGCACGCCATTCGCTTCGCTTATTTCATTTAGAAATAAACTTAGTTTGAAATATGAATCAACTAAGATTCGAACTTAAGACCTCGGATACCAACCATCAAGTCCTTTGCCACTTTGATCTAGGGACGGTCGGTCAAGAGGACATAGCCAAATTGAAGTACCAAATAGTAGACCACAAAAAAAAAAAAAGAAAAAAAATGCAAATAAAATAATTTTTTATCAAAAATTTAGAGACTATGATTTACGAATGCAATTTAGCCTATTTTTCACTTGCTGGTATGAAGATCGGTTATTCGATCCCCCACTAATAAATCGTCAATCCTCAACATCTACGAAAAGAATACTATATTAAGTACTGAATTTAATTCTTCAAAAAAGAAAAACACAAAAAAAAAACTTTTCTCACATCAGGAAGAAGTACGTAGATGCATACATACATACATGGCTAACATATATATACATGGATAATACATTTTAAATATCAATATATATGCTAAGTACGCCAACATATTTTCACGCGTACATTTATACATTCGCATAGTAGTAGTAGTAGCAGGAGACGCAGAACAACAAACAAACTACAACCTATAGCTAAGTACATGCGACTCTCCGACAACCATGGACTAGCGTTTTACGTGTCCAGTAACAAGAAGGGCAGCGGCTGCACCTGCGTCCCCCACCGCGGCAATCGCGGGACGTCACGGTGGGGGATCGCATTCCCGCCGCTGCACTCACCGCATTCGTCGCCGCCGCCGCCGTTGTTGCTGCTGCTCACGCCTATCCCGTCGCCACCGTGCTCGTCTTGCCTCTCCATGTTGAGATACTTCCATATACGAGCACCATGCGAGAGCCACGTTGAGTGAGATGATGATCATGATGTTAATAATGAGGGTGGGTAAAAGATGATCATGAGAAGCAGCTTACTGATTGGAGTACCCTCCTCTTTTCAAGAAGCTTCTCCCCCTGCGAATCCGCAATATAACAAGTTAAGAGAGACAAACTGAAACGATCGATAGTGCGCGTAAACTTATTTTAATATGGTAACATGCAAGGTTATCTTGCATGTAAGTGGTACCACGACTCTTTCGGGTTCGTTCCCTCAGCAATTTTGAAGATTCAATTGATCTCTATGCTCTTATCGTGCTGGTTCAACTGCGCCGTTTAAGTAGAACTTTTTAAGAAGCACTAGCAGCCTTTTTCCACACTTTTGTTACCATCCACTCAGTCTATCCTACTGCAGACAGATATTCAGAGGAACTTAGTTTGCGTTAGCTTCTCGTTACAGCAAAAGCTTAAGAGCTTTGTTTGCCGAACACAGGCTATCTGTCTTCGGAGTACAGAAGAAGTTCAAAATCCTAAGCCCTAACTTGCACAAAGTGATGAATAGTATTAAGGAATCATGATCTCTTAGTCTTTGCTGAAGGTTGTTGAGAATTTATCATGAGATACTAGTGGGGATGCTAAAAACTGTTGGAAGAGGATCATCAGATGCTGGTGGTAATCAAACAAAGAAAAGAGATTAGTTAGCGTGTAGTTAAGAGCTGTCGCACCCGAATTGTTCTATAACTAGTGGAGCGGTTTGTCTGCAGTGTGCGACGTTCAACTAGCCCACTTATCTTGTCAACTTTGACTGAAGCATCTCAGGCCACAATGTCTAAAGTCGGCTTCTGCAAAAAGCTACAAACACTAGCGGGCTAGTTGCGCCTTACGAAAGTGATTTAACAGCCAAGATCTATATCTTCCTAAGTGGATTAGTGCTTATCTAGTCTAGTACAGAATTGGGACATTGATGCTATGGACAAAGAAGATTCCTGACCTAAAATTTCCCTTTGCATCACCCCTATCAAAGATCATATTCTAGTTGTGAAATGCTAAAGATTCCCAATATAAAAAATAGAAGAGCACTTTTTCTTTAATTTTCCCCTTTGCATCCCCCCGTATCTAAGATCATATTCTAAAAGGTGTGAACTGCTATGCACTATACATAAGTGCATCGGATAATCAAAGTTATCTATGTTGATCAAATCGACTAGAAAGAAAAAATGTATAAAGTTTTCACATACCTTTTCCTGAAGCTCAGCGATCATATCCATCATCACTTGAGTCTGTGTGCATGCACAGCACCAGATTATAATGTAAAATCTGTAAAGTTGCTTTACCATTTTCACAATTTGGCATAATAAATTTGAACCGCGGATGTCATTTTAAAGATCCATACTTCTTTCGGTAAGAAGTTTCTTATCCAAATCAGGAAATTTTCCTGCTAAACAGGGGTAAAGTTTGCTAACCTTTCGGGCAATTGTTTGTGTTAATGCACCATCCAGTTCACTTTCAACTTGGTTGAGCTCATCAAAGCTCAGCTGTGCGATGTTTGACTTGTCTAGTGACCTGAAATGTACTCTGTTGTGCATCAACAAATAGAAAATCGTGTATTGGTGTTTTAAAATAGAGTGGTGCATCACCTTTGAGAAAACTCCAATAGCTCATCTTTAGTTCTTGGACAAGCAAAGCCCTTGGTGCCCTGCAGAGGTTGAAAGTTAATTTATGAAATAACATAGTGTAACCCCCATATTCTGAGTGAAATTCTCAGCACTACTTGTAGGCATATGCATAAATCTACGACATAGGCACCAGTAGCATGCCGTCATTTAAGTTCTGTTTATATAGAAGGGATTCCATTTATGTTTTTGGTTCAGAAAATGCTTTTGAAACATTGATCTAGTCCACAAGCTCTTTAGTTGGAACTTTTACACGGTTAGGTGCTGCTTTCGAGAAAAACTTTCTTAATTTTCATGTCAAATAACAAAGCAACAAAACCACAACATGCTGCACTGATAGTATACTTACCTGTACTATTCTTTCTGCATGTGAAAATTGTCGATAGTGAGCAATTATTTTGTCCATGCTGAAAAAGAGATGCAGTTGTTAGTTCATATTCAATTGGTTTGTTCTTCTTCATAAATGTCAAAGTGAAAAAAAATGCATTTCACATGCCTAGTTTCAATATTGCATAAAACAAGGTCCGTTAAGTCGCACATGAATCCTAAGATAGGCAAGTTAATTCTTATATGTTAGAGCAGAAGGCTTGCAATTATTTCATTCGCTATGTATAATGTCTAGCCATCTTCCCCTGTTAATGCAATGCTTCTCTCAAAAGATTTTCACCAATTCAGACATGAAACTCACATATTGAAAAGAGTAGTTCTTTGTGTACCTCAGAAGGCCCTTAGAAAGGTTTTTGCGGAGTTAGTATCTTATAGTTAATGATTGTTCAGAAGCAAAGGTTTGTTATTACAAGGGTGTGCTCGGTTCGACGTAAAACTATGAAAAAAAAAATTTCGGTGGAAAAAATTTTCGGAGGAAAATAAATTTTATGTCTTCTAGTGTTTGGTTTATAGAAAAAAATTTATTTTTTGTTACGGTTGTTTGGTTGAAAGAAAAAGAAGAAAAGGTTATATATTTTTTCTTATTCTATATATTTTATATTATTGATATATAATTATTATCATATTACATATATTAGTATTATAGTTTATATTTATAAATAAAATATATTTAAAATATATTATACAATAATTAAGTATGTAATGTAATGTATATAATATAATAGTATATATTTAATACTATAAAATAAATTACTAGATATTTATAAATAAAATATTATATAATAAATATATTTATATTAAAAATAAAATACTATTTTTAATATATATATATATATATATATATATATATATATATTATATGTAAAAGAAAAGAGGAAGGAGACCTCTCTCTCGCGGTCCACGAGGTGGGGTGTGCCTTATGGACCGCGTGCCTGCTGCCCCTCTCCCTCTCAATCTCGTGATTTTTGAGTGTTGGTTTTCGTTTTCGCTCGTTTCGAGCAAAAAACGAAAACACGCGTTTTCATTACAATTCGTAAAAAAAAAAAAATTTGAAAAATTCTTTTTATGATCAAACAAATATTGGAATCTTACTTTTTTACTAAATTTATTTTCTTGAGGAACCAAACTCACCCTAAGCCGAAATCGATCACTACCATTTATATCATTTATATAGTGCTAATTCTCACCAAAATTCATTCTTTGATCATTACAAGTGTCCCCTCTGATAAACTGCGACTTATTTCACAAAACTTCAAGAAAAAAATAGATAAAAAATTAAAGCTTCAGAGACATATGGGAACATACGTGAATCGAAAACAACCACAAGGAACGGAAAATAACCTGGTACTCAATAATTCTCAAACAATTGTAACATGAAATTAGTGATTTGACCCGTCACAACTATCGTACGATCAGAATCGATAGAAATGACAAAAGATGGACCAAATATCACATAAGAGTAAACTTTCTTAGTTTCTCCATTTGTCTGTAACTGATTTTCCAGTTAAAAATAACCTTAAGTGGAACTAAAGTGCAGGTGAAGAAATTTTTCCACATAATTATTTTATTTTTACTAAATTTTTCATACTACCTAGCACATAAGAAGACGAAAAACAAAGTTACAACAATTGATTTTTAATTTTGAAATAGTAGAGTGGCGAATGAATTTAATTTGCCCCAAACCAAATAAGTAACTGCACCGTCCCTATGTACAACAAGGCCAAGCAGAGAAATATCGTGTAAATATCTCCACCTATAGGGTTTAAATCACAACTCGTAGTGAGAAAAAACCTCGGCAAACAGAGAACTACTTGGCGAAGCTCGTACGAACGGATCAAAAACCTAGGGTTTTAATCAAGTCATAGTGAGAGAGAGAGAGAGAGGGGGGGAGNGTCGTAGAGCTTGCCCTTGGCGGAGAAGACGACGAGGCCGACCTCGGCGTCGCAGAGCACGGCGAGCTCGCGCGCCTTCTTCATGAGCCCGGCCCGCCGCTTCGAGAAGCACACCTGGCGACTCGCCTTGTCCTCGATCCGCCGCAGCTCCACCCTCCCCCTCACCATCGCCGCGCCCTTCCCCGACCCCCACAAAACCCTAATCCCCGCCCCCACGAACGAAGACGAAGACGACGCAGAAGCGGGGGAGGAGGGGATTTGTAGGGCAACATCGATGGACGTATCGATCGATCGATCGATCGATCGATGACCTCTCTCTCTCTCTCTCTCTGGAATCGCAAATGGGGAGAAAGGGTGGTGGGGAAGGGGACGAGAAGAGGTTCGCGTCGCCATCGACCTCATCGCGATCGACACGTAGGTCTCGTGGAGGGTGTTTTATTCGGCTTTCTGTTGTCGAGCACCTGCGCCTCCTCCTCCCCAGTCCTCACTCGCTCGCTCCCACTTCTTTTTCGTTTTTTTTTCTTTTTTTCTTTTGCTTTTTATGCCCTCGTACGAGGAAAGGGTCGTCGTTTTCCGTCCGACGTGTCAGCGCGAGGAAACGACACGTTTCGGGAAACAGATGAGTGTTTCCCGGACCAATAGGAATTCGTAACGTGGCAACGTGATGAGTTGTCCCGCACTTCGCGCGCGCCTAGTTGCAAGAATGTCCCGTATAATTTCGAATAGTTGTTGGAGTGGAGGAATTCTACACTGTCACACTTGCACCACGTTATCAATAACAAGTTAATCACATTCCTTCTTTTCAAACAAAAGTATAATTAAAATACTCTTTTACAATCATGATGGGACATATATCCTTAAAAGGATTAACTTGATTGGTTTGTTACGCCACGTCACTAATACACCCGTTGCATTCTAAAATTTTTCGTTGGAGTGGGGGAGTACGAAAAGGAGTTGGACATAGAAGAAACATAAGGAAATATAAAGAAAGAAGAGGAGAAAAAATAATGTAATTATTTCTAAATTTATTTAAAGAGTGTAATTTTTATCTTAAAAAATGTAATTTATATATTAAAAGTATAATTTATATTTATAACAGTATAACGTTCTTTTAAAATAGTGCTCTTTTTTTTTTCGTTCTCTTCTAATTATTCTTTTTTATTCTCTAATTTTTAGCCTTTGATTAATTTTTTTTAGTTTAAGTAAACAAAAATGTATGACCAGAGATACTGCAGTGGAGGTAGAGTTGGAGATGGAGGGCAAAGAGATGTTGGGTATAGAAAAAGCACGAGAAAGCAGAAGTGAAGGAGGAGAAGGAGAAACAGAATAACTATCCACCTAAAGTGCTGTGCTCTTAGGAGTACGGAGGCCTTTGTACTCCTGAGCCGTATTAGATGATAGAATTTTCGAATTGATAATCGACTCTGTTAGATTTAATCTAGCGTATTTGAAGTTTTTAGAACATATTTTTTGTGATTTTTTGATATCACTAATCTAGCAATCAAAAGGATTTAACATTAACGGCTGAAAATAAAAACTTTATAAAAAGTGGTGATATAGCACTAAAATTTTCAATGAAAAATATTAATCTTGTTGTAGATAGTATAAAAAATTTTGTATCAAAATTTTATATGATTTGAGTACTTTTACGCCGTTAAATTTGAAAACAGCAGACATCAACCATTAAAAATTATTGATTTTGAACTCTTTCAATCACTAGGTAAATAATATCGAAAAATCGCAAAAATTATTTTCAAAAAGCTTCAAATATGCTAGATCAAATCTAACAGAGCCGATAGTTGATACGAATATTCCATTATCGAAAACGGCTCAGAAGCACGGCGTCTCCTAAGAGCACAACAGTCTTGCTCTAAGATTTACATTATATATTTGGATAAACAAATAGAGTTTTCTCAAAGTGAAAATGTATGAAATTTACTTGACTGGTGAATTAAATTTAAGCATCTAGGTGTAAATATTTTGATTTTGTGATCTAATATTTCAATCATACTTACTTGACTGATGGATTAAATTTAAACATCTAGTTGTAAATATTTTGATTTTATGATCTAATATTTCAATAATTTTAATTTCAGCTATTTGATGATTCCTTTGAACAAAGTTTGGACATTCATTTTAATTGAAAAATAGTAATGCTAAATGTACAAAACATGGAAACAAAAACTATCAAATAGCTCAAATCAAATATATCAAAAGATCTAACATCTAAATGATTTTTCTCGCAGATTAAATAACACCAATATCAAGTGAAATGAAATGAACAATGTGTTTACCAAGATTAAAATCTTACTTTCTTATTCTACAATGGTCAACCGCTTGTTCGCGACAATAACATTAGATCGAAGCCATAAGATCAGTTTTACTTCAAAACGAACAAGATAAGAAGAGAAAAAAAAAAGAGAAATTGAAATTCCATAAATAGTACATAAAACCCATACACAAACACCCAGAAGTAGCACATTCCTTCTACCCAAGAAAAGGATGGTCTTACAGTATCAAAATGTATCAAAATAGTTGTTTTCGCCGCTTATTCTCGCAAAAGCAGTAAAGCAATAACTAAACTGCTTCTTCATAGAGGAATGTTAAAAGCCTTCTTCAGCTTCTCGACTTCCAAATAAGCAGTGGAGTAGGGAAGAAACTCCGAGAAATGGCTTTGCATGAGATCGTTAATAGCCACCGCAAGCTTCGGGATCTCCAGAGTCTCCTCGTGGGTGAGTTTCCGAACAAACCGAGCTGGGTTTCCGGCCCAAAGTTCGCCGGTCGGAATCCTCCGGCCCGGCGGGAGAACTGACCCGGCTTCGAGGATTGAGTTGGTCTCGACCAACGAGCCCTCCATGAGGACCGAGTGTTGGCCGATTATGCACTCAGGTTCGATCGTGCACGAGCGCAAGAGACAGTACCCGCCGATTGTAACATATCGATCGACGGATGTCTCGGCTGGAAGTCCTGTTGAAACTAGAGAATAAGGACCGGAAAGGTTTAACTTCAATATAGTTAAAATGATAGAGTAATGTGTACCTCAGCCTACACCTCAAAATACAGTTGATAAGCCAGCTTCGCACATATGACAACTATTTAAAATTCAACTTTTCAAAATTAAATGTCTAAATCACATATCATGAACGAATTTCAAAAAGCTAAATAATTAATTAATTATCATATGTACAAAACTGACTCATCAACTATATTCTAAGATATATTTTAAGATACTTTAACCAAACTAAATAGCAATAACATAGAACAAAGCTCTTAGGAAGGATATTAATCCCAGTACTAAGGACAGAATCTTCCAACCACGCACTAGCAAAGGGTTTGAGGTTTATTACTTGTTCATTACTTCATTAGGTGCTGTGAATTCCTTCATTGTTACAGCATATGGCAACACCATTTCGGCAATACAATATTAAGACAAAAGTGAAAAAAAAAACATCAAATTCAATAGAAAAGGAACAAGCTATTGAGACCGAATAGAGACTCACGACTGTCAAGTTGGTCCAAAAATTCTTTAGGAAATCTATTTAGAATACCGGGGATCTTTATAGTTATGACTTGCATATATGTCACGCCATTGTTTCCTATAAAGAAAGTCAGATCAGATCAAAGCCCAAAAGGGCTCCGGTTATGAAAGAGGGAGGTACATAGTCACACAGTAAAGTACTATATACTGCTGATAAGAAAAGGGGTCTTTGACAAGATTGATATAACAAGAAGAGGGTACCAAAAATTTTTGAAACTAAGATGAACAAGCACATATAGAACTTATTGGCCTGACTTCTAGAACAGCTTCTCTACGTTGGGATGCAGCGACTAAATGCATGATGAACAAATAAAGCTAACAGCATTTTTTTGTGAAAAGAACCCAAAATAAACTTCTTGGCTCCAAAAATAGGCCCAATTTGAACCTTCTGCTTTGCTGCAGCAGAATGCTTCTTTAGGCAGATATGTTTGAACAGCAAAATAATACAAGCTCCAGACAGAGAAAAAAGCCCTTATTTAGGTGCTTCGTGGACCGGTAGAGGAAATATGAGAAACAAAGTACGTCGTAGAATAACAAGTTCACTGTTTAAAATAAGGCTAAAAATCAGATTAGCTACTATTAAATGTGCTGTACTAACTCTATGACCTGACTCTTGCATATGCAGTGGCCATGGGTTAGAAAATATGAAGCAGAAATCAAGGAAATGAACCAGAAAGAAGATGAATGGGGATTAGATCAATAAATTTACTGAGTTGTCGGTAATGATTACAGACATTCATTTCTATGTGAAGAACTACAGAATCATCAGAAGGAGCAAGGTAATGCGAGATAATTATTCTCCAACAACTGGACATGAATGGTTCTTGGGTTTACAACAAAGATTTACCAACGAACAAAATGTTACTCTAGGACAACTAAACTGTTTCAGTTTGCTAGAGAATAATTTACGATTAAAGCAAAGCATAAATTCAGCAAAAAAAAAAACGAAACGAAATTGTACATGGAGAAACAAAGGCCCATGTCCAAAAGTTTGGCAAGGGAAAGACATCCTAATAGGAAAATAAATTTTTGTAGAAGCATACAGTCTAGTGCACTCAGCATGAGATGAGGGCTGAATTCATTGATTCGAGACTACGGCCATCAAGTGTGTTGACTATTGAGACGAATCTCTAGGCATCCAACTTGCATGGCTGAGGTGATATAAAATGAGCATGTCATGGAAGGTTAACTTTAGGAGTAAGAAGCTGATATAGCTATAGAGTACAGATAGTCTTAGTTGCCTTGCTTTGACCTCAAACAGTACCTAACTTAGGTTGTTTCACAGCTACTGTGCAATAGTATTGAGAATCTCGCTATGAAAGCATGACATGCTTGAATCAGTGCCTATTCGACTTGGCTTCTAGAACAGCTTTTCTACTTTAAGAAGTAGTAGCCAGATGTTTGCCACACCAATCTTTATGCTTTTGCTATGACGGAATGCTAATGTTAGCTTTTACGCTCCACACGCAAACACTCCATCTTAAAGTGTCTACTTCTGCTGCAGGAGAAAACTACAAGGAAGATTTTAGTGAAGAACTATCAATACTTCCTCAAGCAACTTTACTCAAATAGCACTTCTGTAGAAGCTCAAGTGCCTATTTGGCCTTACCTGGAGTTTCTGCAAAAGTGCTATTTGAGTAGAGTTGTTCGAAGAAGCATTAACAATTTTCTCATAACAATACTCCCCAAAGCTTCCACCTATTGCAAAAGCAAAAGCTTTACATTGAAGATTTTGCTTTTAAAGCGTAAAGCTTCTTTCATCTCCCAGCTATAGCAAAATCTTTAAGCCTTTTGTTTGTCAAACGCCTAACTACTACTTCTTCGTGTAGAGAAGCTATTCTCGAAGTCAAGTTAGACAAGCACTTAATTATAAAAATAAGCATTTAATATTGGTCATACTTGATAAGAGTTCTTAGAAAAACAAGAACCCACCACCAGCAACAATAACTTCGCTTTTAAATTCAAGCAAGATGACATACTCTTTTCCATGGCCAGTAACAATAACAAGAAGACCATCACCAACTTCTTATTTTCCTAAAGGCTAGTGATATTAGCAGAGCTAAGATTGCTATTAACTAGCAGGTTCGCTGAACCAAATCAAGTTTATCATGCGACAACTGACCAGGTTCAATGCGTGTCTAGTAATAAAAATACTGTCCTCCTAATATCACTGTTCTTTCCTAATTAATTCCATCATATTGTTGCAATTAGGATCCACTTTTCCCAAGACTGTCTTCTGTCGAATTGACATTCAAGCTTTCTAAAATTCTTCATATTATTCTGTCGCTTTTCTAACTGAATTAAAATAAAGTACAAATTCTCATTGTTGTCCCTTTAGCTTCTCCAATCACTAGTATGCACACAGCTCCAAGGTCATTTCACTCAGCAACTGCTTACTCTAGTGCCATCACCACCGGTTGATAGATTGCTCCGACTTCCAAAATCTCATGATATCCATCATATATTTGATAATCGGAACAACGTTAGTGCATTACCTCTTTCTCCCACCCTAACTTAACTGATTATTCTACTACTAGATCTTTTACTGTTTATCTAGTCATGATTAACTGGCTCGAAGGGACTTGAATAATTTGATAGCATCCTGAGACTATTAATTTCAGCATTCTAATGTAGTAGCCTACACTCTGCTAAGAATTTGAGAAATCCCCGTAACGCAAAATTCAATCTCTACTAATCAATATTATCATTTTAAACTACACATCAAAATAACAAAGGATTTCACAAGTCAACCTCTTTCCCCTTAACTTCCTGAAGGAATTAACCTATCACACCTGCTATAATTTGATCATTCAAACAATCACTACAATTAACTAACCTGTGATCTAAGGCTAAACATGTTTACAAGTAATCTTTAAGATTGGCAGTAAAAATAAAAAGTTCCAAAAATTCGGGTATCTATACCAGTAGTAAGATCTCGCAGATCCCATAAACTGATTCGATGTCTCAGTTTCAATCAAAACGAAACCAAATTGTTGGATCCATCGAGTGAAGAGGTGAAAATGGGATCAAAATTGATAGGACCTGTAGGGGAGGACCACGCGGCGTGGAGGACGCATCGCTCCTGGACATTAGAGGAGAAGCCGAGGGTGATCTTGTTGAGGTCGCCGCGGAGGACGGAGCCGTACCACACGGAGGCGGCGTCGTAGATCGTGACCTGCCCCGCGAGGACGGCGTTGGGGGCGACGAAGGCGTCGACGGCGATCTTTGGGACCCACTGCCCGAGCGGGATGATCTGCCTCTGGCCCCTGTAGTCCCACCGCACCCGATCCCCGGAGGTCGCCGGAGAAGACGCCGGAGGAGGCGGAGACGCCGCCGGATGAGCCGCCGCCGTCTCGGAGGAGGAGGAGAGGGGGAAGCCGCGGCTGAGGAGGGGGCGGAGGGAGGAGGGGACGGAGGCTAGGGTTTTGCGGGAGAAGCGAGCGAGAGCCGCCACCATTTTTCTTTCTTTTTCCTCTCTCTCTCTCCTCTCTATCTCTCTCTCTCTCTCTTGCGATCTTCGATTGGGGGGAAGGGGAAAGAGAGGGGTTGTTTGTGTTGGAGTTTTTGTGTGTGTGTGTGTGTGCGTGTGTGCGTGTTTGGTTGAGTTTAAACTCTCGTTGCTCTGCTTCGTGAGTTCGGGTTCCACAGCGCGATTGCGCGATTTGGTCGCAGTGGACGAGAGTCACGAGACCCAGTAACAAACTATACTAGTTATAGTATTCTATAATTAAAAATATATTAATTTAGTAATTTTTTTCTTTTTCTTTTTTTCTGTGAACCCTTAGTAATATTTGGTTAAATCATATACAAAAAACTTCATAAACCCCATCTCGATTTATTAAATATTCTCTTTAATTTTCTTTAGTTTTAACTTTGCCACGAATTTAACGGAAAAAAAAAATAAATAAAGAGGATAATAAAAAGAGAAAAAAATCATATCCTATATTTTTGTGAACTCTCTTTTACTTCCTAAGATTCCCAATGATTCAGCAGAGAGCTCCACTCAAGAAAAATTAGCTGACACAAACAGGCAAAAACTACTACATAACAAGATTACAAAAACAACCATCGTTTATTAGTCTCTTTATTCCCAAGTTAATACTAAATTTCACAGTAAAGGCGCATATGTTTTCACCTGGAATATATATCAACTGAGAATAACAATCTTCAAATTCAGTATAACTACATTTATTTTCCCCAGATACCAACTCAAAATAACACAAGCTTCAACAGATGATTGTGATATTAAACCCTCGCCATACTTTTTTTTGAGTTACTATTCGATAACGAGGCAACGTTCTCACTCATAGAGTCCTTAAAATATCAGTTCGTCATATGAATTGACTTCAATTATTCTCTCCTTAAAGATCTCTAGATTTCTACAAAATTCAGAGCTCAAAATGGATACGAGTAAATTGAGCACTATAAAACATATAACACGTATATTTGCAAAACCAAAGAGACCTAAATTTTCGCTTCTCTTCTACTGCGAATAACTAGAAAATGCCAAGTAGGAAATATGATACACATGGAGAATAATAACACTTGAATGGGCCAGTTCATCAGCTCGCGGTACTCCGGGTTCGGGAGAGAACGTTGAGTCCGGGTAGCTTCCACGCAAAGCGGTTCGAACTTGATGTGCTGGTATTAGTGTTGCTCTGTTCGGTGGAAGATGAGGCTCCGTTGGAGTGTTCAGAGACAACTGGTTTCACAGAGTTCGATCTGGAGAAGCCTGGGGGAATTGCACTAGCCTGGAGCACCTGAAATAATTGAGTTCAAATCATGAATTAAGAGCAACAAAAGAAAAAAAAGTTTTGTTTCTTTTGGCATACGTAACCCCTGCAAATATGCAAAATAGTGCAATTATCCATCCCGAGTAATAGTATTTGCACATGCACACCATTGGAAACCGTATTTGTCTGTATTCATGCCCCTACCAAGCCATGAATGCAAAAACTGTTATTGTGTTAGATACTCCTGGGCAGGGGCACGAGCAGATAAGTTAGGCTTTTAGAGGCACACATGCAAAATACCAATCACAGATGAATCCGATTGATGGCAACGCTAAAACCGTGTTCCTAATTTGACCTGGCTTCTAGATTTGTTAATTGCTCGAAAGCAGAAGCAGACTTCCTAGAGCTTCTAGCGGTGGCACAAAGCCAGAATGAGCTTCTAGATGCAATCGGAAGTTTATGGGCAGATTCGAAAGAATGCAAATTACAGCTTTTTCGAACAACACGGATATAAACCTGCCTCTTATAAAAATGGTGTCATATGTAAGCACTCTACCATCTAATTCGGTTTAATCTTTTCCTATCAAGGAGTTCAATGAGGAAAAATAAGAAACAGAATGTAACAATTGGGATGTGGTTTACTTTTAGACCCGAAGCAGAGATGGCTGTCATGGTGCGCAAAACCTACAAAAGGAAATAAAATATTATTAGATGAAATGAAGGTGCTTATTTATCAGCTATACTTCAAAATTTAAGGAATCCCAACCTTAGGTGTCTCAACTGAAGCTGATGAAGATGCTAATGGCGAAGGTGTTTCGAGTGCTGGAGGGGGCAAAGAGCCAGCCTGTTATGATTGGTGATTGACATCACAAAGTTAGCAAGCGCACAAAAAAGTGCTTCGAAATTGCCAATGGAATTTTTGCATATACACCCTGTGAAATCTGAATTTTCATATATGCCCCAAGAAAAGCAATTATCCATTTCGTGGGGGGAAAGTTGGTTTTTAATTAGAAAAAACAGTTTTGTGGGGCATTTTCCAACTACAAGGTTATATGTAAGACGTTAATATGTTAAGATGTCTCATTGGAAAGTAGTTCCCAGTTACCCTTGTGACTGGTGAAGACCGCGAAGATTCAATAGCTGGATAGGAAGCACTGGATGGCAAAGCCTGAAAAGAATAAATAGTTGATTAGATCTAGCCTTCTATAGAAAATAACAACTTTAGTATTAAAAATAATGCCTTTTTAATAACGCTTGCACATGAACATGCTAATATCCTGGAATACAAACCTTGACGATGAAGTAAAACAAGGTATTTTTGCATCTATATATCATTAATTAAGTGTGAGGAGGAGGCAGCAATTATAACAAATCAGCATGGAGTGCTCAGATATTGAATGGATTCATGTCCTTTCATTAGCTAGTACGGGTTACAAGTTCAAATTGTAGTGATGCAGGTTTATCCCATGTAATTAAGGCCTCACAGAGACCATAAAAAAATGGATGAATCTACATTTTTTTCGACTTAATAGAAGAAGGAAACAACAACAAGAAGTTTCATCAACTAAAACAAATGCTAGAACAATAAGTTCAAAAATAACCAATATGGAACAAAGCCCAATCAAATATACTAAATAAAATGAAAACAAATTTAGCAACGATAACTTGCCTGAGTAGACTCTGCATTTCGGTTTTGCTCCAAGGTATTCGCAAACTTGCATAATCTGTATATCCCTTCTGTTGTATAATCCTGATAGTTTATTCAAAACCCTACCTATTAGTATACTATAGGATAGAAGCTGGAAGAGACCATCATAATGATATTGCACTCAAATACCTGACTTGACTCAAGCTCATAAAGTTTTGTTTCCTGAGATTAAAAAAAAGCTAAGAGTCGGCATTATTCTTAGAGAAATGAGAGTTAAATAAGGCTAAGTGCAAGATAATTCACCAGATTTTGCACTACAGAATGAACAGATTCCATTTCCAGATGGAAGTTACTGAGGTCTCCATGCATTAAAGTGACCTAGAAATGAGTTGATACAGAAGAATTTTATTCAGGTAGTCAAAAATGTGAAAAGATAAAATGCAGAAAACCCTTTTAATTTTTCTGATTATCACTTTGCCGGGATGACATTCAGAAAACTCTACTCAACCCCATAAACATTTATGCAGTTTGTCTTTGTTGCCCCTTTCCTCATTGTTATATAAGAATATGGCTCAGTGTTCAGTGAAAATATGATGCGTTTCTACTCTCAAAATATATATATATATATATATATATATATATATATATATATATGATGCGTTACTATCTCTAAAAACTACCCATGTATCACACAATCAGTTGAGGTCAGAATAATATTTAGTAAAGAGCTTGGAAGCCTTTCTCATCAGATGAAGAAGCACCTACATGGCCAAAATACCCCATCATCAACAAACAGGAGATCACATTTGAAGACAAAAGGCTAGCAATAACATCGATCCAGCCATAGAAAACGTGTAATGGGTATTCCGGAACAGTCATTATCTGGTTTTATAAGGTGATTATAAGGCAACTGAGAGAAATGAGATGGAAGGGGGCGAAGTAACAAACCACATTAATTAAGGTGTTTACTGTATATTTTTGAATTTCAGGGGGCAAAATCATAATTGAGAAAATGTCAGAGTAGTTTCTGCATTTTAAAAATTTTAAAAAAGGTCCCTCACCTGATCTTTGGTTTCAATAGTGATCTCCTTGCATTCATCTAAACGACAATCGACACGATCAATCCTAGAAGATAAATGCCGCTTTGCAGCCTGCAGAATGGAATTTTGATATTAAATATGAAGGAAAAAGAAGGCAATGAAGTGGGATAAAAAAAAAAGCAACCCATGATAACATTACTTTATAGTGATGTTTTGTCATCATCAAGCATCTAAGCACAAATTTTTATTTGTCTTCGGAAGCCCAATGTAACTTGTAACTAACAGGCCAAAATAAGAACAATTTGGAAAGTTTATGGTCTAAAATTAGTACAGCATTTGATGGAAGCAGTCCTCAATTGAGTAAAGTATCCTTTACAATCTTTGTATCATAAACTTTAAAAGAGAATTCCTGTTAGTGTACAGTTCATAACTTAATAAAACAGGATATCACACGATGTAATTTAATTATAGAAAAAACATATATTAACCGCAGTGGAGCTCATCATCTAAGTAATGATTGGATTAGTTTAAAAGACGGAGACAATTAAAAATCAAAAACCACACTAAGAACTGAAAAGAACAAAAAAACTTACAGCGATAGAAGAAGAAACTTGCTCAAGTTGTTTGCCTACTGCAGTGCAAGCATCAGATAAGCCACGCCGAGTCACAAACATCATATCAGAAAGCTTCCAACCCTACAACAGATGACCAAAACCTCTGATTAACATGACTACAGAGACATTTAAGAATATCCAGAGGAATATGACAGAAGTTCCACAATATTTAACTAGACTTTTATACAAGATATACAAATCAGCTCTAGTAATATATTTTGAATAGTTGTTTGATAATAAATTTAAGGGTCCGATTGGCCTAGTTGTGGGCTCTAGGGAGTACTGCTGCTGAAAAAGTACAGTAGTAAATAGTGCGGTGCTGTTCTTAAAAAAAAAAAAAAAAATTTGTAGAGCGTTTGACAGCATTTGTTACAAAAATATTGTCTACTATAGAAAGTTGTTACATAAAAACTCTGATAAATTATTACAAAAGTAAAGTATATTAAATATATATAAATTTAATTAAATGGTCAAATTAATTACTTTTTATTAATATTCCCTTAATTTTTCATGTTTTAAATTTCAAAAGAATTGGTCTATTAAATAAACAATTTTGTCAAAATTTTCAAAAATTCTACAGAACTTGGTTTTTTAGCAAACAAAATTATGACAACTAATAGCTAACATTTAATAAAATTATTATCGAACAATAATTTTTGTTTAACTAACTGCAATATGAAACTAAAGAACCTAGAAGTTCAAGAGATATTAATTCAAAAAATTAAATTAAGTAAAAATTAACAGGAGAGACAAAGAGAGAATTCAAAATCAATTTGAAATTAAAGTTTTAACTTTAGTACAAATTTTAAATTTAATATTAAAATCTGATTTTAAATCTAAATTGAATGTAAAATTTGAATTCAAATTCACGTTTTAAATCTGGAATTCAAAATCAAATTCTGAAAATAACTTTAAAATTCAAACTAAAATTTGAATTTGAATTTAATATTAAGCACAAAGTTTGAACTTGAATGCAGAATTGAATTTGAATTTAAAATTCAAATCCAAAATAAAAATTTAAATTTAGAATATAAACCCAAAATCAAATTTATAAGTCAACTGCAAAATTAGAATTTACATTCGAAATTCGAACTCCAGATCAGAATTCAAATTTGAAATTTGAACTAAAGACAATCTAATCATAAATTTTGAAATTCAATTCAAAATGTAATTTAACTTCAAATTTTGATTTTAAATATGAAATTTAAATTCTAAACCAAATAATAATTAACCTACAAAAAATAGGTTGGAGACCAAAATAAAAAAAAAAATGCTAAGATTAAGGACTAAAGATATAATTAATCTTCTGCAGAAGCTCCTGTAACGGAGCTTCTGCACTTGGGTTGCAGATTGCTGAAGGATTGCAGAACGCACAAAAGTGTGTTCCGCCCTTCTCGCCAAATGCCTAGTTATAGGCTGATCCACGTTTTGGCCCGGCAAAAGTCAGGCCAAACGGGTGATAAGGAAACTAGTATTCACTAATTACTTATATGTATTAATTAATTATACGTATCTGGCTCAGACTTCACTGGACCTCACATGATTAACATTGATGGCTATAGGCTATTTCAACCTGGGAATTGAGAAACACAACACAAATCCTAATATCTCTTTAGATTCTCCTTGATTGTTTTATTAGCATGTGTTTGCTATATCGCACATCCAGCCTGGTTACAATCAACTGATAAAATTAGTCTGGACATAATCACCTCGCTTGTTCCTTTACTATCAATGTTAAGTCTTGAGATAACCTAAATCATTATCCACTTTCCCGTGAAATGTTTAAAATATATTTTGTATTGTCAAATACATAATTTAAACTTAATAAAATCGAACTGGTAATAATCACCTTGCATTGTCTCATTTTCATCAATCTTGAGATGACTTGATCATCCATTTCTATGTCACATGAATTTCTGTATTTCCTTGTTCTCTCTTTATCTCTTTAAAGCCTTACCGCCTATAACTCTAGAAGTGGTTTAGGTCCAACTATTAAGACATAAGCCTTATGTCCTAAAGTGATTATTGTAAAATGCTTGCTCTTCCTTTTTCTACTTTCTAGATTTCAAGCGATTATTTGAACGAGAGCTGGAAGAGCATTTACCTTCCACCTTATGTATCCATACCCAACAGCTCCAACAATAATCACAGCTGTTATACGATATGTACCAGAACCTGCAATAGAATATATGATAAACGATAAAGAATGCCACTACAAACGATAAGGATAAAGCAGTTCTAAATTCATTACTTCATAGGGGGAAAAGCTACGCTTTAATCGACTTCAAAAAGTGAAATGAATCTTATTTTCTAATTATTTTCTAACATAGCAATAAATCTTTGTCAAAGGAGCTGTTTCTTGCAAAACTACCCACATCTAAAGTTGGGTACCCATACAATTCATGGAAGAAAATGGTTTGCAGTAGAAGTTTCTTAAAGGCAATTTTTGTAAGTGACTATTCAGATTTTGAAAGAGCATATTTACATATACAATCTTATGATTGTAAATATCTTCATAAACAAACAGTACATAACCTACACATAAATGAGGCCAGAAGTTGGAAACTTTTTAATCATATGTCACGAACCTGTTGTGGTAGTATTAGTAATAATAGTAACTTCCTTCGTTGCGAACCGTTGCAGCTCTTGCCTTAGAATATCGACCTGTAGAATTTCATAGTGCCTTAATTCCCACAAGAGCTTGTTCATTGAATGAAAAAAATAAGGAATACAAAATGCCTCAAAGTATAAACAAACTAGCAGATTAAATCTACATACACACACTTTGATCTTGAATACTATCGGTAAACAAACGGGCTATGTAGTTGCCGATTTGTTTTCAATGATAGAGCTTCCAAATTGAGGATCGATACCGTTAAACATAATCCAGATCATTTAAGTATCTAGAAATCAAATTTTTCGATATTGTTCTGTTGTGCATCAAGTGAATGCAAAAATGAAGGGCTAGAAATATATATCCTTTTAAAATTAATGATAGAATTTTTGTATTTAAGAGGTGTATATCTTGTTTTAAATAGTTTTAAAAAAAATTTAACAAAAATTCAACTGATTTGGATTCTTTTACACCGTTTAACGAGCAAACACCCTGTATCGATCGTTAAAATTATAAATTTTGCGGCGCTTCGATCATTTGGCGAATGGTGTTGGAAAAAAAAAGGGTTTAGATGGCCCATTAGAAGCAGAAGAAAGAAAGAGAAGAGTCATCAGGAGCAAGATAATTAACCTGAGCTAGTAGAGAATCGGTATGCGGTTTACTGGTGGATTGATTGCTACCATCTTCCTGCCGAAGGTGCTTCGAGAATATCTACAATATTCAGAAACAAATGTAAGGGACAGAAATATACATTTTGCTAAGTAATGAAAGGCAGTTCTCAAGCAATAGTCGGTAAGGCTATTCCATGTTAAAACAGTTCTAGATGGAGTACCTTCGAAGCACCAGAAAATATCTTTGTTATGTCAGACAAGCTCGCTTTATCGCTAAGTATGGATCCGACAATTCCTGCAACAATAACCGGAAAACTGATATACAGTTTACATATATGGGAAGTCAAATATTACTCCTGAGAATTTGCATTATACCATTATTTTTTCTGGGTCCAAACAGGACAAATATGGTCATCAAACAGAACAAGAAATGAATATATTGCTAAAGAAATCTTCGAAGCAAGAAGAAAAAATTAGACAAATAGGTTAAAACTTGAAACAACAACTAACATAAATGACAGATCTAAAAACAATCAAATTTACTTAAAATCAAAGCAAATTGAGAATTCATAGCCTATCATTGCAAGTCTGCATCAAGAACTCAAACTCCTAGAACGCTTACAGATAATAAACTTTTGTTTAGGCGCATATAAATCTGACTGTACTTAGTACAATCTAAATGTGGTAACCCAAACTAAACTTTTCTGAGCCTATGTTCTCTAACAAGTCCAAGTGATTGTAAATTCATTACTCAATACTACTCCAGGCAGTTCACTGAAAACGCAGTATCTACCATATCTGACCAGTGACCATGACCCTAACATATTATACCATCCAATATTCCCTTTAAGCTCAAAAGTTCTTAGTAATCAGCATAATTAGGCAAACTATGAGTATGTCAAAATCAATACAAGAAGCATTTTTTTCAAGTACTCACTTCGTTATCACAAAAGGCCACTTCATCATACTTATCTCCTGCTCTCCTATTCTGCTTCACATCCAACTCAATATTCCGATCTTTCAAGAATTTTACTCAACAAAACTAAACCAAAGAAGAACACTCAGATGTTCCACAGCTTTCATGATATATCTCACGCTCAAATCCTAAGCAAAAACTGCTTTCTAAGCAATCAATACGACAGTCACAACACTTTTAAGTCGTTAATTTCTTTTCTTTTTTTTTAACTTAATACTCATTCTACTTTAGTACCAACGTATCCACCAATTAAAACCACATCAAATTCAGTTTAAATCGCAACGAAGAGAATGTTCGCAACAGATTGAAGCACTAGCATACCCTAACACCAAATAATTCGCGGAACCCTACGAATCGAAAAGAAACAATAACAACAACACAGAAAATCCTCGAACAAACACTCGGGTTTAAGAGGATCAGAGATCAATGGAAGGGGAAGAGGAGAAGAACTGAAGAACCTGCTCCGATGACGAGGGTGAGCTTCCCGAGCGCCATGGCCGATCGAAAACCCTAGACGATCACGCGGGCACCACCGATCATCGAATCGCTCTGGCTCCGCGATCGAAGGTTCGATTCGCGCGGAGAGTGCGCCTTCTAGGGTTTTGCGAGTTCTAGGGTTCGCGCTCGACCCCAACCCTTTGCGTTTTCTCCTCCACTCTCTACCCACAAGCTCTCCCCAAGTATTCGCCAAAACGCCGTAATATACTCTGCTGAGTACTCATAAAGATGCCCATAATTGTGACCGTATTTACGGAAGTGCCATCGTAGATACCGTATTCGCATACGGTGTCTCGCGTAGAAACTTTTTTTATATCGCGGAGTCGTGATACGCGATATGTGCCGTCCGATTGAACTAACGGACGATTCAGATTGGAAAAAAATCCTAAATGAACCGCGTGCACCGTCTTCATTTGTGAACCGCATACAATCGAAAGTTATTTGACGGCTATGATTGAAACCTCTGGAGAAATAAGGGCCAGATCATAAGCGGTTCATCAATGATACGTGAGAGGAGAAAATTATGTGGACCCGGTTTATAAGTACGTTCTATACACCACGTAGCTAACGAAATATGTGTTTTTAATATATTTAGAATATATACATTTATTAAAAAATAATAAATTATGGTTGTTGATTTTTTGTGACCCTTTTACACTTTTCGTAAAAAAATATATATATATGCCATTTTATGCAAATGCTCTTGCGACAATTATCATTAAATAAATAAATATTACGTGAGGTGCAATTTATACACCCGGTTTAGGGAAAAAATTCCTCCGAAGGTTCTGGGAGCAATGTCACAACCTTTGGATCGTAATCAGACGGTTGAAAATGTCGTTTCTCCTCGATAATTAGTGCTTAACTCTTAGCCCTTACAATTATTGTAAATAAATAAATAAATAAATGTAATATATAAGGAAACACCAATTCTAAAATTTTAATAAATTAATTACTACTTGTTATATATAAAATACTGATACATAATTATTTTTCAACACTATTTCTATGAAAAATCATTTTTTTTAACTAACAAAGTATTAAAGCTTATCATAAACCTCTATATATTTTTTTTTTTCATTTTCTCTATTATTTGTTACTCGATCTTTTTACAACTGACTCATCGGTAATACTCGAAGAAATTGGATAAGCGAAGCTTTCCTCTTTTTAAATCACATTTTTATTTAATTATTTATTTATTTATGAAAAAAGCTTTAAATATAATTTCTGTGGTTTTTCACTTTTTTATTTTAGTATTCTATAACTTAAAGTGTATCAATTTAGTACTCGTGCCTTTATTTTCTCTTTTTATTATTCCATCTGCTAATTTTTTTTGTTAAATCAGTCACAGAGTTAAAATTAAAAGATACTTAAGTGAATATTCGACAAATTTAGATAGGATATCTGAAATTTTTTGCATATAATTTAACGAAATATTAACGGAGGAGCTGACGAAAAGAGAAAAATGAAAGCACAGGATACTAAATTGATATAATTTAAATCATACGGTACTAAAGTGAAAAATTGCAAATTTACAGGGGTGGTATTTGAAATTTACCCTTTATTTATATATAATAATTAAGCAAAATGATGGTGACACTTTTGTGGAGAATTTTTCACCACGACAGGGAGAAAAGATACATACTACATTTCTTGGGGAAGAAGAATATCCTTATTACTGATATTTTGGGGCGGAGTTAGGTGTGTAAATGGGTCGGATCTGGGTTGACTTTGTAGGGATCCAAACCAACTCCAATTTAAAAACAACAATTCGGGTCAAGTTGTTGGTAATGTGGGCTGTGTAGATTACATATCCGTATTCGCATTTATGGGCTCTTTTATCCTTGTTTCTCTGCTTTTGTTTTCAGTAATAAAAATTTCTATAAAATAATTTTAAAAATTTGAAAAAAAAGAAAAGATTTTTCGTTACGAGAAAAGTAAAATTGGTTCATTTGAGACTTAGTTTGGTATTGAGATTTATCTATCGCTATTAGATAGAATGAAGTTGAGGAAAAGTATATAGAGATATACTTCTGCGTTCTCACCATAGAAAATATATCGTAACCGATTAATCGTAATATGTGCAATGCAATACTACGTACGGAATCAAACAGGATATCTTTTCATCATCGTTTTTCACCACGTAATGCAATCTCCCCGCAATTCCAAATGAAACTAAGTGGCTCTGATTCTACTTCAAAGAGAGGCTGTTGAAAATATATGACGCGTGCTCCTGATTCTGCTTCAAGCAGAAGTTATTGAAGGTATGTAGCATAGTTCTTCTCCTTGTTAATATAGATGGGCTCTACAACTCTATCTGGGATTGTGTGAACGAAGCATTACGAGAGAGTGCAATGAAAAATATGGCTAAGAGCAATTTTTAAATTGACTATATTTTATTGTCAAAATTATTGAATTTTATAAACTGAGTCAATTATAGTAATATTATAAATATTACAATTCAACATTACATTACTATATTAAATTAAATGTGCTAATGCAGCATTAATAGTAATCTCATTTATAAATCTAAAATATCTGGATACATCAAAATATTCTATAATATTACATAACTTGAACGAAATGAATCTTAAGTTCAATAAAACAAATTGATTTGGTTGTTAGGGTCTGCAATGTTGGATTTGGGTGGAATCCTCTTGCTAGTCTGGTTCATTGCCCATTATATTTCTGTTCTTTTAAATTAATAAATAATAAATGATTTTTAGTTCTTTATGGATGATTATTTTGCTAACTCCTACTATATAAAAAAATTGTGAAAATATTTATCTTACATTAATGAAAACCTTTGATAGATTTTTCACCACTTTCATGTAAAAAAAAAAAATGCAAAATGAATTATTGTACTCTTTCACTTTATTGATGTGTTTTCAGGTGTTAGCTCAAAATATTGTAACGAACTAAAATAGTAAGATATCTATAACCTATAATATGTATCACTATAAACTATATATTAATCCTCGATTCCTTATACACATGGCATATCTATAACTATAGCTATATTTATGTCTATTTTGCTCGTTCAAGAGTAAGGGTAGTAATTAATCCATTTGTGTTCGGTTCGAAATAAGCTTGAGATCGAATCATTTTTTTAATAAACGAACTGAATACAAGTTGAATTTTTTAGCTCATTTAATAAACGAGTGAAACACGAGTTGAATTTTTTGGCTCAATGCTTTAATGAGCCAGCTCGTGTGGAGCACAAACCAGCCTCAGCTCGCTCATGTTCGACCCGATGACAACCTTATTCAAGAGAGCTCCCGGAAAGGGTTTAAAATAAGCTATGTTTGTAGCTCTTTCGATCTAAAACACTAGTGTGAAAGTGTTCTATGAACATAGCATGCTCTTAATTTATTCTAACATCATTCGGTCAACACAAGAAGGAACTTTGCAATCTTAAAACTGTTATAGTTATCTTCTTCTGGATCAAAAAAGGCCTACTTATTTGACCAAATGTGTTTGGTTCCTAACATGCCAAGTGGGCTATTATGAATCTATGATTGTAAATTATAATCTAATCGTATTACTAATATTGTTTGATAATAATGTCCAATCATGATCATTATCAATTATTTATTACACGATATAGCAGAGTATTATCGTTGCTTGCAATTATTAGGCTCGTGGAGGGCGAATTTTGAACCAAAAGTTTATATTTCAGTCCCTAATTTTTAAAAAATTTTTAAGTTGCATTATCTCTTGCAGTCCCAAACAACTCTAAAAATTCATCACAACAACACTACACCACTCTTTCTATTTATATAATCTTTAGGAAGATCACGCAGAATCCTATGCAAGTAGTCCACAAGTTTAAGCAGTTGATAAAGGAGTGGGATTATATTCTCACAGCTAAACTGACACTTTGATTTTTTTTTTTTTTATTTATTTTTTTGTCAAACTTTCGAGGCTCATCTCTGTAGCCTAGTTCATTATTCTAATGAATGAAGCGATAGTGTACTACTTTTTCCTCAAAAAAAATACTGAATAAACATATGCAACTCATTATATTGCATGGGTACATGAATACATGCAGATACAAATTTTTTTCGAAACAATGTAAAATGGGGAATAGATTTTGTTAACTAGATTTTGTTAAAAAAAAATGCAAGTATTATAACGCCAATATTTAATTTTTATGCAATTATTTATTAATAAGTGACCCTTCCAAATAATACGTGGAATCTTACCATTTATTTGATTTGAATCAATCAACGATATTTTAGTTTTAAATTTTAAATATGTCGCAATTATAAATTTATTAAAATATCGTTGACCGTCTCAAATTATATAAATTAAAACATTAAATAATTAAGGCTAAATTACAGAAAATTCTCTTGTAATAACCCGTTTTTTCACTTTTCCTTCCTGACATTTAAAAACCTACACTTTTTTCCCCTGTAAAATAAAAAATGTGCACTTCACCCCCTACCGTTAGGGTTCCGTTAAAAAATATATTTTTATGCCGAAAGTACCCCTCCGCCATCTCCCTATTGCTTCGCCTCCCTCCGGCTCGCCACCTCGCCGCCGCCTCGCCGTCTCTCAGCCTAACCGCCTCGCCATTCCCACTGCCTCGCCCTCACCCACATCTCCTTCGCCGTCCTCCGCCGCCTCGCCTTCGCCTTCTTTGTCTTTTTTCTACTGTCACCCACCTCGGTTTTCTCCTACTGTCGTCGAAATCGAAAGGCGGCGAGGATGCAGGAGGAGAAAGGGAGCAAGTGGAGAAGGAAATGGAGAGAAATCGCGGCCGATTGAGGTGGGAATCGCGGCCGAACGAGGGAGCGGCTGAGGAAGATGGGAAAGAAGATGACAATGGCGAGAGGCAAAATGGTCATTTTATATACCGTAACCCTTCTGTGAATATTTTTCATTTTATAGAGGGGCAAAGTGTAGGTTTCTAAATATCAGGAAGGAAAAGTAAAAAAACGGATTATTACAGGAGATTTTCTGTAATTTAGCCAATAATTAAATACAAAATAATTTAACGCTTCGCTAAGTTTTGTAAGTTTTTTTCTATTTTCGATTTTGCCACTCCGTGTTTCATACGCATAAAGAGGCCCCCAAACAAAAAGTATACGGAAGAAACAAGGCACGCCCACTTCGCTTCCATTGACACCCAAACTACTTCGGTGTAACGCTCTAAACAGTCTTAGAGAATTTATTCCCTGAACCCGGTGCAACCGTACACCCTGTGCACCGCATATCACACAGCGTTCATTAATTGCATTATTTTCCTCTCCTCCAATATTCGGAGGCTAAAGTGGACCTTTATTTTTAAATTTTAATTTTTATTATAATTTCTCGCTTAAATTTTTAAGATTATTATAATTAGATTTCAGAGTCTAATATAGTTGACTGATTGAATGACACTGCGACTATAAAATTCAGTTAAAAAAATTATACTACAAAACTTAATTATAATAATTAGAAAAATGTATATCAAAATTATAATAAATGAAGATAAAAATATACAGAATTTATCTGAACCATTTTGAATCGGCTACCTATTCTTTCGAATATTTTGATTTTACTATTTAATCTTTTGATTTATTTAATTTAAGTCAGTCAAAAATACTTTTCCTTCAAAATTTAAGTTAACTAATTTAATAAATTAATAATTACGAGAATTATATAAATTTATATCGATTAAATCTGTAAAAATAAATAACGTATTTAAATTTAAAAAACTAAATATGAAGTAAATTAAAATTTTAAAATGATTGATAAATTCAAATAAATTCCATGGTTATGTAGAGGGTAGATGTGGTGGGGTACACCAAATGTACGGATATCTCTGGTTCAGAGAATAATCATCCCAATCATAGCCACGGTACTAACACGTGGACTCCACTTTCGCGGGGCCCACATGTCATACTCAAGGATCCGTGGCATATCACCGTTACACCGAATGAAATGCGTCGTCTTCGTCGCCTCCTCTCACACTCCCCCGGTCTATATAAACCCGTCGACTCATCCCCTCCTATCTCTCTCTACTACCTCTCTAATGGCGATGGCGATGGCGATGGCGAAGGAGCCCTTGCTCCGACTCCGCGCCGCGGCGAACGAAGCCCTAGCCGAGTACGAGCCCGTCGCGCTCGTCCTCGCCCCTCTCCTCGCGCTCCTCCTCGCCCGCGCCCTCCACTCCGCCCTCGCCGTGCTCCACGAGAAGGGGATCCAGGGCGCCGTGCTAGGGTTTCTCATGAGCTCCGCGAAGTAACCTCTCTCTCTCTCCCTCTCTTTCTCATTAGATTGGGATAATTAATGGCTAATTTGGTGGTTAATCCTCTTTTCGATCGGTTGGATCAGGTTGATTCCCGGAGTGAGCGGCTACATCGAATCGGAGAAGAGGAAGGTTCGTGATCACTCGAATCTTTTTTAGTGAATTCGATTGTTGTGATTAGAGAAATCTAAGTTACTGTGCTGTGGACCTCGCGTGCATGAGTAGGTTATTTTGTTCAAGTTGGTATTGAATGGGAAGGGGAATAATAGTAGTTGTTTAAAACGAATGGAAATAGTAGAGTTATCTAGGATTCTAGATCCCTCGATCTTTGTGCCAAATTGAGAGAAACCTCCTCCTCCTCCTCCTCTTCTTTTAATTGGCCATGGCTTTTATAGTTTGTGTCAGAGTTTGAGAATGTACTTTTGCCCAAACAAACCCTCATTTATGGTTCAGAGGTCCACAGAACCAAAAAGCATTTTAGAAACTTCCTCCTACAATGGTAAGAAATGGTGATGGGAACCACCACCAGAAAAGTGAAAATTGTGGGCCATGCATTTTGTTGGTAGGTGAAGAGTGTTTTTTTGCTACTGTCCAAAGTGAGGGGTAAAAAAAAAAAAAGAGGAGCTTTTGAGCCCCAAATTAAAAGCTCTATTTGAAAATTTCCCCTCTACTGCAACAGGAAACTATTCATTCTTTTTAAATAGCAACTGTTATACCGAAATTACTATGATACAGCTACATCATAATATTTAGAATGGAATTTAGCGGAGCGAGTTCATAGCATCCGCTTTAGCTCGCTAAAATGGGCGCTATAAAACAGGGCCGAAAAGGACGCTATGAGCTCAAAAGCTTGAAAATTGCAAACATGTCAAAATGTCTTATCCTGTCGGGCTTTAAAATTAAATAAAATGATCAAAATCCTATAAATAGGTTATAGATTTTCTGTTTTTCTTTTGTCCTTTTGGTTTGCTAAATCATAATATTTTAAAATTATTCTTCTAGATAATGAGATTAAATATGCCTTGCAGTACTAGAAAGAGGTAATGTCTAGTTATCTTTTCTTTAAAATCATATGTACTTTCTATAAGGAATATAGCATATTAAGTAATTTTTTGTAAAAGCCGTTATAGGTTCGTGGCACCCGATATGGCGCTTGCTATCTACTTTCTATTATGAGAACCCCTAAATGCTATATACCCACTATCAGCTACTTACAACCTTAAAGCTATTGGAGAACTTTAACAAAACTATCGGTGTTACCAGGAACAACTTTACTCAAGAAGCAACTTTGTGGAATCATCAACAATGCCATTCAGACCATTAAAACACATGATTTGTTTGTATGCCATGCATGCATGTTCAATGTATTACACAGACTTAACTGAATTGAAACTAATGGATTTCTATTGCTGGTTTTGTACTGTTTTTGTAGCTGTTTAGTAAGTTTATTACTTAAACACTTTGCTCTAACTACTGTTCTTGGCATCTTCTACTAGGTTGTTGACAAGTTGCAGTCAGGAAGCAAGTCTCAAAGAGAGAACTGGAGAACCGAGTTACCGATTGTTGGGCTTAGTGAAGGAGCAATTCAGGAACTTAAAGAAGCAAAAGCTAAAGATGTGGTTTGGCAAGGCAAATGCTCTGGTACAGTGTACGTCTGCTATTAAAAATTTAGAAGATCAGCAGATGCCGCAAAATCACCCGATCCGTTTCCAATAAATTAAATGCTCATCAATCTTTTCATGCTGCAGATATATTGCTGGAAATGAGTCTGATGGCCATTTTGCGCTGATAAACGAGGCATATTCAATGTAAGTTGAGACAACATGGCGCAGTCTTAATACTTTTCAGTCCATCACTGTGTCCCTGATTTAAAATTGACCAACCTGACCTAGATTGGGTTATATTCAGATTAAAATTAGTTTTGCAAGGAAACAAATGTGAATATCTGTTGGACAATGTCAGCTATTCATGTTGTATTCGATATTATTATGGTAGTTATCATATCGATTATCTTAATTCAGGTTTTCACACACCAATCCGCTACACCAGGATGTGTTCCAGAGTGTGGCACGTTTTGAGGCGGAGGTGGTTGCGATGACAGCTGCTCTTCTTGGCAGCAAGGAAAAGACATCTGGAGGGCAAATTTGTGGCAACATGACATCAGGAGGGACAGAAAGCATACTATTGGCTGTTAAAACATCTCGTGACTATATGAGGTCGAAGAAGGGAATTACTAAACCAGAAATGTGAGTCATAAGTGGTGTTGTTTCTATGAAATTTAGTCTTTGCAATTTGATCTGAACTTCAATTTTGTCTTTAGAATTTCAATCGTAACAATCTTGAATCCCATTTTGATTTCACTCTCACTGTCAATTCGACAATTTGGTCCCTCATGTTTAATCACGATTTCCAATTTAGTCGTTAAGGTTTCTATTTTAAATAAGTGAAGTCTTACAATGTTGGTTACATGGTGCTTTTTGCAGCTAATATTCCTGTAGAAAGACTATATTGTTATGCATTACAAGCTTCAGGGGCTGATTTGTTATAATGAAACTATGAGGATGAAAGTGAGACTAGGTCAAAATTCAGGACTAAATTTGTAATTAACCCTGTTCATATTTGTCTTGCTCTCTTGCTAATTGGCTAACTTAACAGGATAATACCTGAATCAGCACATTCTGCATATGACAAGGCTGCACAATATTACAACATCAAGCTGTGGCGTGTACCCGTAAACAAGAACTTTGTTGCAGACGTTAAAGGAATAAAGCAACGCATCAACAGAAACACCATACTGGTATTTTACTCGTCCTCCACTCTTGTACCACACTCCGTATGTTTCTGTTGATCAGGAGTGTGGTTTAATATCATTATTGCACTATTGATCTAAGTAAACAAGAATTATGGTATAGCTTACAGTATCAGTTTCTCATAAAATGGATTAATGATTAGATTTTCAACACTAACGTGCTTTTCTTGTTCCAGATTGTTGGTTCTGCACCCGGATTTCCACATGGCATTATCGATCCCATAGAAGTATGTTGAATTGTGGACATCCTCCAAAAAAATTTCGACTGCGTCACGGTATTTGTTTGTGGAGTTTTTGCCTCCTTTGTTACTTACTCGATAGTATGATTTTTGCAACTTAGGAGCTTGGAGAACTGGCGTCATCTTATGGTATTTGCCTGCATGTTGATCTTTGCCTTGGTGGCTTCGTTTTGCCATTTGCTCGTAAGCTTGGGTATTTATTCTTAGCGGGATAATCCATTGCATTCGGTTACACTCAACATCTTATGTTTTTATGTTCTACTCCACTTTTATCATTGTTGCACTTTAATAATAGTTGGAACCAAATAGAAAATAATAAACACATTGTATATGAGATCTCAAGTGGGTTTCGTCTTCATCTTCAAATAAAGAGTTAATCTGAGAGTTTCCTAGCATGCCGGCGTGTACATGACATGTTTAGAATGCTAAATTGGTCTCATCTTAGAACCTAGATTAAATGCTAACCGCATTCTGAATTTTCAAGTGTGGAAGTGAAGATCAGAGCTCGAATCATGAGGCCACAAAAGCAAAAATTTACTTGGGTATATTGATGTCAAGTATACCTCATGTAACAAACCATAACTTCTACTTATATTGTGAGAGGCAATTCATTAAGTAGTGGATGCAATAGTAGATGACCTTTTAGTGTTTTGTTGACATTTTGGTAATGGTATTTGTATGCATATAATGAAACATTGTGATCTATTCATTATTCAGCGCTTTAATTTAGTTTCAAATTTGAAGAAGTGGAGAAGGGACATGAATTCAGGTTTTTGACTAGTACTATTGAGGAAAACACATGGCATGTTACAGCAGAAATGAAAGTTGACACAGCATCAATGGAAAAAAAAAAAAAAAAACTTGAAGAGGAAAGAGCATTATTTACAAGAAAGAACAGACAAAACAGTGCTGGTTGCTGATGAGTGAACTCCATAGCTTTAGATTTTTAAGAACCACTTGAATTGTTAGTTGCACTGCCAATGTAATGTACTCTGCACTACACACTTCATTCTTTTCTTATGAAGATATGATGACACATAGTGATCTAATTTTCGTACTAGTAGTCTAGGTCCATTTCCAGAATGATTCCTATCGGCAACATGTGCTGTCATATAGATGCTTTAAGATAACCAGTAGTAGTTTATTGCATCATTCCGTAAGTTTTGCATTTTTACCTTCTAATTTATGTTTTCCCGCAAAGGCCATACGACTGTAGTTTTAAACAGTTTGTATTATGCAGGTATCCACTTCCACCTTTCGATTTCTCTGTGAAAGGAGTTACATCCATTTCAACAGATGTCCATAAGTATGGATTAGCTCCTAAGGGCACGAGTATAGTTCTTTACAGAAATCATGAAATTAGAAAGGTAAAATATCTATCTGCTTACGCTGAGCTATAAATCTCTTCCGTAGTTCGAAGGAAACATACTGAATTTTTTGAGGGCATCTAAAAACTATTTCAGAAATTCTTTAGATGTAGATTATTGAAGATTGAAGAACTCTATGACTTCATTATCGATGGGTACTAATTCATTATTCATTTTGTTTGCTTTGCACTATCGACTATTGGTGATATCTTCAACAGCATCAATTTGTTGCCGGTAAGTAATTGTCCTTTACATGATTTTTGAAGAATTATTGTTATTATTATTTTTCCTTCTGTTCTGAAGCATGCTACTTTCTGAAGGTTTTCAGTTTCATCCAAATTGAAAATTGGTTGCTAGTTGGACTCATTCGCAAATTAGCTGATCAATCACTCTATTTTCTTAATTAGGTTAGGTAGCCTAAAATCAAGAGATAGTATAGTTGGACTCATTCACAAATTATCTGATCAATCAGTCTATTTTCTTAATTAGGTTAGGTAGGCTAAAATCAACAGATATGAACTTTTTTAAGGCAACAGAAAGGATGAAAACTGAATAAAATAAATGCTAAGTTATGACCTGATGATGATACTCTTATCTAGGAAATATTTCTTCCTTGTGGTTGACTAATACAAAAAAACAACAACTTTGATTGGTGTAAGGTGGTTTTTTTTTTATTGAAATTTTGTTTTTATAAAATAAATATCTAATGCAACTCCTTTCTTTTTCATTCATGGCCTTATCTCCTTGTTACAGTAACTGAGTGGTCAGGCGGGCTGTACGTTTCCCCTACGATGGCAGGAAGCCGGCCTGGTGGATTAATCGCCGGGGCTTGGGCCGCTATGATGTCACTAGGCCTGAACGGTAAACAATAACTTGTTTTTCTTTTTTTCCTTTATTTCCAACTGAACTTGATTAATACAAAGTTTCACTACAATGCTTAAAACAAAAGTTGCACCTCCCCTGTTATCTTATTATTAGGATACTTGGAAAATACGAGACAGATAATGGAAGTAGCGAAGAAGATACAGAAAGGGTAAATTGCGACAAAAAGTTTCACTTCATTTTCATTTGTGAATGAAAAACTCAAGATGTTCTTAACATCAGAGACCTGTCCACAGGATAGAGGAGATTCCACAGTTGTTTATCGTTGGAAAACCGCACATGACTGTGATAGCTTTCGGCTCGAATGTCCTCGACATCTTTGAGGTGAACGATATAATGTCGTCGAAAGGGTGGCACCTGAGTGCTTTGCAGAGACCTAACAGGTAAACCCTAGTTTTTACTACCTATTGTTTAATCTCGTGCGATGCATGACAAAGAAAAGCTAAAAAGCAATTTCATTTAAAAAAATATCTTCTTTCCCCCCACACCCCCCCCAACATAAAAAACCTTTTCTTTTCTTCTTTTTTTTTTTTTTCTGTTTTGGAAACATGATACTGCTTTCAATTTTGCAACTTAAGATCAATTTTCAACTTTTAGGCCAAATTGTCCCTACGCTGTGGGGCGGAGATGCACAATTTCAAATGTGCGCAGTGATAAAAACAATTCATTGACGAATGTTTTTCGAGATTAAATGATAGTTTTTGTGTGCGCGCGCGCGCGCAATAAGGTCTATAAAGGACTATTGGAAAACTTTATGTATCTATAGAAAATTATAATGCACGGTATAAAGGATAAATCAAAGTAGAATGCTACGGAGACCATGATTGTAGCGAACTAGAGATTGAGATGAATTAAATAAACCGAGAATATCGTCCGTGCACTCTGCTAATGTTTGATCTTTATTGGACTACCTAAATTTTTATATTTATTCTACATTAATGTTAAATTGTTTATAACATCTAACAAATCACTTCTTCGCTCAGCCTTCATATTTGCGTGACCCTTCAACACGTTACTGTTTTCGAAGACTTCCTCAACGATCTAAAAGATTCTGTTAAAATTGTAAGCGCTCTCTCTCTCTCTCTCTCTCTCTCTCTCTCTCTCTCTCGTTTTTTTTTTGTTTAATTATTTTCTGCAATCCTCTTTACATTTATTTTGCCTCCCCTTTACTTAATTCTCTGCGCTGTTCTATGGCTTCTCTTTTAGGTAAAAGAGAACCCCGGCCCGATAGACGGAGGGATGGCTCCGATCTACGGTGCGGCAGGGAAGATGCCGGACCGAGGAATGGTGCGGGATTTGTTGGTGGAATTCATGGATGGCACTTGCTAGGTGAGCTATTGAGCTCTACACAAACATCATACAACACCATCTTTTATTCTTCATCTCTATTTCTGTTAACCACATTTACAATAAAAACATGTGCTGAATATCTCCAAGTGATTTCTATTTATTCACTCCCTGTGTTAGCATATAACCGAATGGGTATAAAATTGTAACATGTTGTACATGTTAATCTGTGTATTTTCATTTCTACTCCTGTTGCCACATTTACAATAAACATATGCTGAATAGCTTTTAGTGATTTCTATTTGTTTACTCCCGTGTTAGCATATAGTCAAATGGGCATAGATTGTAACGTGTCGTACATGATGATCTGTGTATCTGCGCTGCTTGACTTGTTTATACAATGGTAAATGCAATTTCATATCCGTGCTGATGAATCCCATTGAGTGGTTTTATGTCCTTGGATGTTTCTGTGTTGAAATTTAATGCTAAACTTAATTCTCTGTTCGTATGGTAATGCAATTTCATATCTGTGCTGTTGTGTGTCCTTGAATGTTTCAGTGTTGAAACTTACGACTAAACTTAATTCTCTATTCGAATGTTACCTTACAATCCCCATAAGCTTTTGGATTGTACTTCTAGAATCGGGATCCAATAACCACTACTGGATGTGAGTAGGGATGCAAACGGATCTGGATTGGTGGAGCTCACACGCCAATCCGCCCCGAATTGGGCAGTAAACGAGAGAAAATAAACTGAAACAAGAATAATTTTATGATCCGAGATGAATTTGGGAAGAAATTTTGACCCGTCCCGAATCCGTCCCGAAAACTATTTATATTTTAAAAAAATATTCCTAAAAAATAATATATTTACAAACAAGGTTTAAAATACAAATAATTTATTGCTTTCATTTTTCATGTATTTAAAATTTTTGAATTTTATTTTGAATTGTGATTAACATTTTTAATTTTTATAATTGATATTATTAATTATATATATAATATTATTAAAAATTATTATTTTATATTTTATAAAATATTAATAATATTATAATTTTATAAAAAATATTAGTTCGTGGGGCAGATTCGGAAACCGGCGGGAGGCAGGTTACGAGGCGGGGCGGATTATGGAATATAACTTTTAATCCGTCACGAATTCGAGACGGGAGGTGGGGCGGAAGGCGGGACAGGGCTCTTACCCCCAGATCCGTCCCGTTTTGTATCCCTAGATGTGAGTTGAATTGGTCGTTCGATGGAGCCACAGAAGTTTAAGCAATTGGATTATTCTACGAGGATCCATGCCCAACAATCTGGGTAATAGGAAAGTCGGACTGTTTGGGCTTGTTCGGCTTCGATAAAGGCTTTTTTAAAAGTGTTATTTGATTAAAACTATTTTAAAAAGTATAGAGTATATTTTCATTAGAATTATCTAACGGCTTCATATTACTGCAGTAAGTGGTGTCAATATCTTATTTACCGTGGGGTACATTAAAATTACCAATTTTTGAGCTATACGAATATTAGACAAATAGTGTTGAAAATTATAAAATTTAATTTTTAAAAATTTTAAATAATCTAATTCATGTTATGGTATTGTACTCCGATTTGGATATTTTAAATAACACGGGAATAAACAGCTCTGCTCTTTTTTCCATTGTTGCTTAACTCAATATATTAGTACGTGTAAGTCTAAGGAAAATTTTTTTTTCTTATGGTAAACTTGAATTTGCCCCCTTATAATGAGCGTCTCTTCACTTTACCAATCTTTAGTTTAAAAATGTTGCACTTAATTATTCTATAATATAGTATATTTTTACATTTTTATTTTCTAATTTAAAAGATATACTTAACTATCTTATAATTTTATTATTTTTATTTTACTATAAAAATCTACTACCAAATAGGATACTATTCTATACTTTTTTAAAAAAATTATTTTATTATTCTATTTGAGATTGATTTTTTTCGTTGAAACAAAAGTAAAATTATAAAATAATTAAATGTTATTTTTTAAATTATGGAATATCAAAATATAAATAAGCTATGCCACGGAGTAAAGATTTGGCCTTTCTCTTATTAAGGCTTAGTTTGATATTGATATCTATCTAACGCTATTAGATAAAATAAAATGAAGTTGAGAAAAAAAAAAGTAGGAATATATTTCTGTATTCTCCGATAGGACCGTAGAAAATATATCATAACCAACTCATCGTGATATATGAAAAATAATATTATGTACGGAAACAAACAGAATATTTTTCTAACGTACTTTCTCACCGCACGTAACATAATCTCCCCGCAATCCCAAACAAAGGCTAAACCCTGTTCATCCTTTTCTTCAAGAGTATCCAATTACCCAACAACGACGACCCCAACCCCGAGTCAGGTTTAAACTTTAAACCCCATGCTGATGCGGTGGACCACTGTTTAGTGTTCACCCTGTCTCTCTCTGCCACTATTCAGCGCTGTGGCCACTTTCTCTCTCTACCCGTGAGTGTTTTTTTTTTTTTTTTTTTTTTTTTTTTTTTTTTTTTTAGTGAACTTCGAATATTACTTCTATAATTTCGTAATTTCTCACTTTAATACTATATGATTTAAAGTATATTAAGTTAGTATTATGTAATTTTATTTTTATCTTTTCGTCAGCTTTTTCGTTAATATTTTATTAAATTATATACAAAAAAATTTCAGATACCGTACATAGGTTTATCGAATATTCACTTTAGTATTCTTTAGCCTTAATTTTGTCACTGATTTAACGAAAAATATTAATAAAATTGATAATAAAAAAATAAAAATGAAACCATATATCATTAAATTGATACATTTTAAACCACAGGTACTAAAGTGATAAAGTGCGAAAGCACAAGGTGGTATTTGAAGTTTTTTTTTTTTTTTTAAGCTAAATTACACCTTTGGTCCTCAAACTATGAGGTATAGTTTTAGTTTCCAAATTTTAGTTTGTCGCAATTTTTATCTCAAATTATAATTTAATTTAATTTGCTAAATTTTGATAAATAATTGATATACAATAATAATAATATTTTATTATTATTATTATATCATCAATCACAACATTTTATATCACTTTAACATTAATAATTTGACAATATTTAATCAATAATATAAAATTAAATTGTGTAACTTGATTGCTAAAAACCAAGGGACTTGAGCTAGAAACTAAAGATCAATTCGGATTGGCTCTTGTTCGTTTAGAAAATGCGGTTAGAGGAACTATATGTGGAGCAATCAGGCATAAATTGATACCGACTCCTCAAAATTTGGTAACTTCAACTTCATTAACAACTACTTATGAATCGTTTTTTGGCCCACACATTGTATCTCAAGTTTTGGATCGAAAAAATCCATCGACACAAATCGTTCACCCTTTATCTGAAGTTTTGGATCGAACAAATCCATCGACACAAATCGTTCACCCTTTTTCTCAAATTTTAGATCGAACTAATCTATCGGCACAAATCATTTATGAATGGAAATTGAGTTAGAACTAAAATTTGAGAATCACAATATAGCGAGTTAATTTCATACAGGTTCCTGTAAACATAATAAATGATAAATATATCCCTACAAAGTTCAACTTTCATATGTTGTCCCTATAAAAATTTTAATATTTTCAAAAATATCCATCTGGTTTATTACCGTTAAAGAACCGTTAGAAAACCGTTTATATTTTCAATTTTACCATCACAAATATATCTCTCCAAAAATCATAACAATATAATATAAGAGGGATAAAAATGTCAAAAATTAATCAGAATAAAGTATTCAATCTATGGTTAACTAAAATTTTCCAACGAATTTTAACGGAAGGGACATATTTGAAGACGTCAAGAAAGTTGAAGTAGGAATATATTTAACATTCATCATATTTGTAGGGACTTGTATGAAATTAATCCTAATATAACGGATTGCATACATAAAAAAAACCAAAAATGTAATATATTTATTTATTGGCGGGACCTCTCATTATTAGAGATGTCAACGGGTCGGATTCGGAGCGAAGTTTCAAAAATCTGAACCCGAACCCGACTCCAAACCCAAGACTCGGACCCGAACCCGAACTCAAACTCGACGGATTTTAAAAATCCATATCCAAAACCGAACCTGACCAAAAATCCGAAACCCGAATCCGAACCCGAACCCGAAAATTTGAACCCGAAATAATTAAATTTTTTTTTCAATATTTCAAAATATATTATATTAAACCTAAATTTTTAAAATAAAAATTCAAATATAACATCGAATATATANAGTCAAAATTCATATTCGAATCCATATCCTTCGGGTTTCTATTTTTAATATTCATATCCGAATCCATATTCATTTAACATCGAATATATTCATTTCATTCGGATTCGAGTTCGGATAAAATTTTGAGTATCCATACTCCCTCCCTACTCACTATGCCCTCCCTCCAATTGGCGGGACCTGTTACCAAGCCCTCCCTCCAAATTCATGGGTTGGATGAGGAGAGCAGTAGCCACTAGACAAGAAGATAAGAATAAGCGAAGGGGACCTCTCGTTTTCTGCTTTTCCTCTTTTTTTTGGAAAAACATTTTTTTTGTATGGCGCTTTTGGAGAGAAAAAGACCTGTAGGGGCGGGGGTGCGGGGGAGCGTTGTTACGTCCCAATCTGATAGGATGCGTTGGATCGTTATCCGGAACAGATTCAGGTAGGCACGTGACAACACCCGCCACATATACGGCACAAAACCAATTAACCAAGCAATAAATACCAAATTTTCTGCTGTATATGTACGGGAGAAATATTATTATGAGCATTTATTTGTTTGCTCAGCGAATCCGTTCAAAATGCTAAACTGCATTTTGAACCATCATGACAGTACATTTATATATACGGAAAAATTTCATCACTATCCTCCCAAATAAGTCTAATATCATGAATACCTCTATAAAAATGAAAATATCATAAATAACATTTTTTTTAAAAAAAACTTTCGAAAATAATTTTTACACTAATTTATTATCAATTTTGAATAAACAACAAATAAAATTTCAACTTTGCCCTTATTGTCATTACCATCTTAAAATATTTAACTGACTATAAAATTATTTATACGTTTATAAATACTCTTTTAAATTTATAAATAACCTACATTTAGAGATAATTTTTTTATCAATTAAAAAAATATATATAATCCTGACATGTTGAGCTAAAAAATAAAAAAAAATTAATTAAAAAAAATTTAGCAAAAAATTATTTAAAGTATCAATTGACTCCTTAAAATAAAGTTAAACAATTTATTCAAAATATAACTTAAATATATATATATATGCATGATGTGAATTAAGTTATTTGAATTAGCACAAATTTCTGTGCTTTGGTATCTCGAATTTTAAAATAAATGATATAAAGTATTTTATTTTAGTATCTTATTTTATAAACCACACAGCAGTAAAATAATATATTTTACTGTTTATTTTAATATTTTAAAATAAATATATCATGCTAAAATACTTTTGTAAAAAATTTTAGAAGTTAAGGATAAAATGGACATTTCGACCATATTTATGATAATCTAAATATTTTATCATTCTATAAAGACATGAATAGTAAGGTTAAGGGTATATTTGAAATATAATAAGTATTTGTAGGGATAATTATGATATAATCAAATTTATAGGGACATCTGTGATATTTTTAAAGTTTAGAGGGGCACAAATGAAATTGACCCTATATATGAACTACAAATATTTTAGAAAAAATTTGTAACACCACACAGTCAGTTCCACACTTTTTTCTTTTTTTTTTTTTTTACGTACTATATAATTTAAAGTGTATTAATTTAGTATCTCGTAATTTTATTTTTTTATTGTTCCCTCTACTAATTTCTTTTCATTACGTCTGTGATAAAGTTAAAATTAAAAAGTACTAAATTGAATATTCAATAAACTTAGATGAAATATCTGAAGCTTGTTGTATATAATTTAACGGAATATTAACGAAAAAGCCAACAAAACAGAGGACAACAAAACCACAGGGTAATAAAGTGAGGAAGAACGAAACTACAGAGGTGATAATTTGAAATTTATCCTAAACTTATATATTCATTTAAAGATAATTATTTTTTTTACTAATCTTATCAATTTTAAAAACATTAAAAATAATTAAAAATTATAAATTTTAGAATAAGTGACTTTACACATCTAAATATACAAATAGCATTTTTCTTACATTTTTTTGCCCTAAATCTTAGAGGCCTATATAGCTCTTTAGCGGAGTTTAATTTTTTATAATCTTTGATTCAAATTATTTAATTCGTTATCATTAAATCTCGTAATTTAATTAAGTTGATACAATTGTATTATAATTATAATAATCACTAAAATATCACATCATTATTATATTAGTATAATACTATTAGCTGATTACCTAAATTGAATTGTAAAACATAATTATTATATTTTAAAAAAATTGAGCAAAAAATTAAAATAAATTATAGTTTGAGAGTAAAAATATCACTCGCTACAAAATTCGACGGTCAAAAGTATAGTTATAATCAAAATATTATTACCTATACAGATTACGATTCAAAAGGCTTGGTAATATACATACGTAATCTATAGAATATATAAGACTTTATTTATCGAATATGAAATTATGAATTGGAGCGGTCCAATTTTTCTACAGCTTCGTTGGATGTTCGTACACTATAACACATGGGATTAATTTATAGTTTCAAGTTCGAGACATCTATTTCTTTCAAAATACAAAACAATGTTTTTAAAAATAATATCTAATATATCCTTCAAAATTTAAGAATCATCTAATATATTTCGATTTATAGAAACTACTTCAAATACAATTCTAACTAATGAAATTTAAAGTTTAGAAAGGTATTTTGAAAATAAAAAAATTAAAAGTAGATATAGAGGTCTCCTTGCAAATTAAGAGGCTGTTAGGACCAAACCTGACTAGGTTAGTATCTCAATTTGGTCAAACCAAGTTAGACGTGATTTAATTAGTTAATTTTAGTCTAATTTAATAATACTGCGACTAAGTGCGCTGCTTTAGAATTTCGAAAGGCTGTAAAAAAATTTAGGACGACTTTTCCGTCCATATGGAAAACAAGCTATCTACCTTCTACACCAAAATACTGCTAAGATTCTAATAGAGTACAAAATCATATTGACCATCATACTACATGTGGTAAGGATTTGATCATTGATATTCAAAATTTAAAATTTGAAACCTAATTATTATTATTTTATATATATATATATATATATATATATATATAGAATTAGGCTGGAATACTATTAATAGTAAAATACTCTTTTTGCTATCAAGTTTTTAACTCTTGGATGAAAAATTGTAGGGTCAGGATGATATTAGTCGGTTAGAGTTGAATGGTCTCCTTAGGGTTGAGTGGTCCCCACTGGGTTATATTATTTAATCCAATGGTTAGAAATAATAAAAAGAGTTGATCCAAAGGCTAAAAAACTGGTAGCAACAATGAGATTTTGCTACTAATAGTAGCCCAGTCCAACTCTCTCTCTCTCTCTATATATATATATGTAGCTAGACTGGAATACTATTAATAGCACCAAATTATTGGTGCTATTAGTTTTTTAGTATTTGGATTAAAAATATGCAGTTAGGATGGTGTGGGTCTCACAGGGTTGAGTGGATGGTTGGTTGAATAATATAATTTAACGGGTAAAAATAATCAAAGGGTTAACGGTGAAAAATTCGATAACATTATGCCCTTGATGCTATCGATAGTATCCCAGCCGTACTCTATATATATATAGAGAGAGAGAGAATTGAGCTTCTATGTTTTTAAAAGTACCAAATTATTAATATTTGTAGGTTTTTGGTCATTGGATTAAGGGATGTGCGGTTATGATGATATAGGCCCCCTAGCATTGAGTGAGTGATTGGTTGAATAGTATAATATAACGGTAAAAAATTTGTAACATTAAGTATTTGGTACTTTTACAAGCACCATAGCTGAACTCTCTCTATCTCTCTCTCTATATATAATATATAAAGTAAGCTACTAGAGATTTTTGTATTTATAAATTATTTTCGATAATAGAGCATTCGAATCAACGATCTATACCGCTAAATATAATTTACAGGAGCTTTTAGAAAACAAAATTTGTAATTTTTTTAAACTATAATAAAACTTATTAAGCGGATGTAAAATAAACGGCCAAAATCAAACAACATATTGAAAAAAAAATTTAAAACTTTCAAATTAAGATGCAAGTTATTAATCTTTATCTAAATAGATAATAAAATTTTTTATCAAAAATTCAATTAATTTAATTCTTTTACACAGTTGAACTAGCAAGAATTTATATTGAATATTAAAATTTATCAATTATAATAATTTTTAGTCATAAGCTTTTAAAATAATATCGAAAAATTAAAAAATTAATTTTTTAAATTTTAAAATAATAAAATATATTTAATCGAAAAATTTTTTTATTAAAAATAATTTAAAAGTATAGAGGCAATTGCACAGATAATACTGGTACTAATGTATCGGGGATTTTTGTCATGTCAATAAAATTTTCAAAAAAATTTACACTCCCTGCGTATATTGTCCCGCTTTTTTTAAACCCAAAAAGGGTTCGCGGCTAATCCGAGAGCGCACCAATTCCCGGTTCGAAACCTAACCCCGCAGTACGACTGCCCGTATAGAAACTATCTATACGATAGGATCTCGACCGTTGGGCAAGTAAGGTGATCGATCTAGTTCGTGCGGCGCGCATAGAATTTCTATGCGGGGGGGGTTGCGGGGGTTAACGATTTCTTTTGTTAGGTGGCCGACCGTACGGTCTCGACCGGCGCTATGCGGTCACCGTGCGCGCGGGCCGAGGAAAGCAGTCGTTGGCCTTTCTCTCTCTTTAATAAGCGAGTTATAATGTCAGGATCGTCCCTCCACTATCTGAATATTGCAATTTAGTCCTCCATTGCCACTTCATAATTTTAAAAAGTTTATCCATTTAACTATTTTATAATTTATTTTTATTTTACCCAAAAAAATATACCATCAGATCAGATAGAAAATTAAACATTTTTTCATAAACAATATAATATTATTCTATCCACCAGCAGATTCTTAAACTGAAACAATAATAATTTAAATTGCAAAAAGATAAAATAAAAATATGCTAAATCACAACGTAGCCAAGTGCAACTTCTAACAATGGGGAATGACAGAATAAAAATATATTATACCACTACAGGCCAAATTGAAGTTTACACTTACACTTATTTTTGTTGTATATTTGGACTGCAATCTAGGGATGTCAATGACCGGAACAGGAGCGAGCTGAAACCAACTCGTGTTCGGCTCGTTTAATAAATGAGCCGAACACGAGCTAACTCGTTAAAGTATCGAGTCAAAAAATACAATTTGTGTTCGGCTCGTTAATAAACGAGCGGAACACGAGCTGGCCAACTAACAATAAATTAAAAAAATTAAATTATATATATATATATATATATATATATAGTTTGACTGGGCTACTATCGGTAGTAAACTGCTAGGTTTACTACCGATTTGTTTTTTATGATAGAGCTTCCAAATTGACGATCGGCACCGTTGAACATGATCTAGACCATTTAAATTATCTAGAAATCAAATTTCATGATTTTTTGGCATCACTAACTGAATGATCAAAGGGTCACAAAATCTATAATTTTAATGGTCGATATGGTCCGTTTGCTCGTTTAACGGTATAGAAGAGTGTTCAAATCAACTAAATTTTTATTAAAAAATTCTTTGAACTATTTAAAATAAGATCTAGACTCTAGATCTCAAATATAAAAATTGTATCATCACTTTTTGAAGGATATTCATTTACAGCCATTCATTTTTCTGTTCACTTGATGGACAAGAGAACAATATCGAAAATGTGTGAAATTTGATTTCTAGATAGTTTAAATAGTTTAGATCATGTTTAACGGTGCCGATCATTAATTTGGAAGCTCTATCATCGAAAACAAATCGGTAGTAAACGGCTCGATTTACTACCGATAGTATTCTAGCAAAATTCTCTCTCTTTATATATATATAATAAATTTATAAAATTTTACACATTAGATTTTGATCTAATGGTTAAAACTTTACATATAAATAAATTTTTTTAAATTGACCTCGACTTTACATTTTTATTTTGCTAAAAATTAAATAATAAAAATATATATTATATATAATTATTTATTTTTGTATATAAATATAAATTATATAAATATAAAATATGCGTATTCGAGCTGTTATCGAGCCGAACACGAGCGAGCTGGCCTCAGCTCCTGTTCGACTCATTTACTAAACGAGTAATTCGATCTCGAGTTCATTTCGAACCAAACACGAGGTTGCAAACAGCAAACTGGATTGCCACCTCTACTACAATTCAACTTTTTTCTAATTTTCATTCACATGTTAAATTTAACTTTAACTCATGCTATTTAATAGCTTTTTGAATACAAATTTATGATATACAATTTACTTTAACAAAAATATAATTCTTATATAAATTGTATAATATAGTTTAATTATAACTGTTAAAATAGATAAATCTAAATGTTGAAATATATACGTGATCTCCTAGTAAAACTAACTATTTAAATGTTGAAATATATACACATGATCTCCTAGTAAAATTAAATATATTTTAATAATAAAATAGTAGATTCAGAATTTAAAATAATTCATAATTTAGATAGATTTAATATATTTTTATAGTTTTATTTTATATATATTCAGTATAATAAATTACTAATCTTTTTATTTTGAGACTTAAAAAATGGTACACATGCGAAGTGTTTAATGACGGACGTACAGGGACCACGTTTCAAATTCAGGATGGGTGGGGGACGATCGATACATTTTCCCCCTTTTAAGAGCATCGACACCTCCTCCTCTCCCCTCTCTCTGTACTCTCTCTCTCTCTCTCTCTCTCTCTCCACACCGATCCCTTTACTGCGAGATAAACCCTAATCTCTGTCCTCTTTCACTTTCTCTCTCTAAAGCGATTTCGAGGTGAGGTGAAGAAGCATCAAACAAAGAGTAGCAGCATAATAAGGTGGAAGACGAAGCAAAAGCATATATAGAGAGAGAAAGAGGCATGAAGAACCTTTACCCGAAGGGGAAGGGACGGATCCATCCATCTCCGTCGTCGTCGTCGTCGTCGTCGTCCTCCTCCGCCGGGGCCGCGGCGGACGCCATGGCGGTGCTCCGGCTCCTCCCCGCGGCGATCGTCGCCCTCACCGCGGCGCTCGGGGACGACGACAAGGAGGTGCTTGCGTACCTCATCACCTGGTCCATGAACGGCCCCGCGCCGCCGCCCTCCGCCGCGGCGTCGCCGGCGGAGCGGCGGCTCTTCCGCACGCCCGCCGCTGCGGCGGCGGCGCAGCAGCAGCAGCAGCAGCACCGGGCGCTCTTCAGCTGCGGGTGCTTCGACTGCTACCGCAGCTTCTGGAGCCGGTGGGACTGCTCCCCCGATCGCGAGCTCATCCACCAGGCGATCGACGCGTACGAGGACCACGTCGCCGCCGCGCAATCGGAGCTCCACGCCGGCGGCTGCGGCGGCGGAGCGAGGGCGACGCGGCGGCGGGAGCGGCGATCGTCGGAGAAGAGAGAGAAAGCTAAAGCGAAGAGGGGGATCATGAGCAGCGAAACGAGGAGCGTTTGCGACGATGGAGAGGCGGTTATAAAGGAGGCGGAGGGGGAGGGGGAAGAGGCGGTTGCGGTGGCCGTTGAGGAGGGGGAGAAGCTTCTAGAAGCGGGGGAGGAGAAGCTTCTAGAAGAGGCTAGTAGGGAGAGCGAGGATACTAGAGAAGGTGCGAAGGAGGCGGTGGCGGTGGAGGTGGAGGTGGAGGTGGAGGTGGAGAGGCGGAGGGGGTGGGCGGACGTGACGGGATTATTCAATCCGCGTTTTTGGGGGCTTTGGCGTCCGGGTGTCTGAAGAGAAGTGTTCTTTATTTTTAATATTTTCCTTTTTTTGGTTTAATTTTCGAAAATTAGGGGGGAAAAAAGTAAAAAAAAAAAATAGAAAAAGAAAATAGAAAAGTAGTAAAAAAAAAAAATAATAAGAACACGAGTTGTGGCGTTGTTGTAATTTTTAGTTGTGGCTTTTTTTTTAAAATTTGGTTTTGTGTATTTTGTATATTTTTGGCCTACTAATATGATGGGTATTTTTGGCTTTTTTGATGTAAGAGTTTTATTATTATTATTTTATTTAGATAAAACAAGTGAATGTAACGAATGGAGCGACGACACGTGTCGTCGTGTGGTGGACCCGGTTCAGAGAACTCCCTTATGTGGCCTGGTCGGTTTGTCGCCGTTATATATTATTTAACTTTAAATTTTCGACGTGAGTAAAATGTACGGACAATCCCTGTAAAATGCGAAATTTAAAACTGAGTACGTCCAAATTTTTCTAAATATTACAGGTTTTGACCATTAAAATCTCTTATTGTTATTTTAAGTTAAATTTGTAACATTGTACTCAAGTTTTTCTTCTTGAGATGCATGTGAGAAAATTTAGAGGGTTCCACTGTAAAACTATTTAGTTTCAGGGACTAAGTAGATATTGTTACGCTTTAAATAACACATTGCGGTCCCCTTTTGAGTTGAGAAATTACTTGGTGGCTAAGTAAACTATTATGGCACAATCTACGTAGCTGTTGTTGTTACCAAAAATATATATATATATATACCACTTTTAACGGAGAATGATGTTGACACGTGGATTTCGTAAATCGCGACCTATTATCGACCGTTCGATTGGGAAATGTAACCGTTACACCGAAGAAAATCCCGAGACATGACTCGTCGCTTTGTTTTTGCAGTAGGTACAATGCTTTATCATGTACGGTGTCACGGTGTGTAATAAAATTCGCCCTTCCTTTCTCGCGAATTATCGTAAATGCCACTACGAGAGGAAAAAACTTTATGAGCCAAAGCACTAAAATTCCCTCCTCTTTTTTGCACTTTATTCTCCTCTACTAAAGATATCTCTACTTTTCGCCATTAAAATTTCATTATTATTATTATTATTATTATTATTACGTAATTTACTATTTTGTCGCTTTTTTGGGTACAGGTAAGTTTGGCACTTATTTATTTTACTATTCTATAATTTAAAGCAAGGATTAAAATTCTCATCAAGACAGACCGTATCCATCGTGCCGTACAATAGAATATCGATACGATACAGCTTTCATGCCAATAGACACAACTTAAAATTCTCTATTCTTAAAATTAGTAGATAATTTTCTCTACAAAGTTCAAAAGATTTGATAAAAATATACAATAAATAATTAGTATATTTTATTGCTAAAAAATAAATAAATATCTCATGTCATTTCATGTCGGCACACATATGTTTTTTTGACCGGCAGGCATCGACACGGCCCGACACGCACCGTGCTGTACCGCGCCAGCATGTTTCGACACTTTAATCCTTAGTTTAAAGTGTATTAATTTAGTATTCTGTAGTTTTATTTTTATCTTTTTATCAGATTTTTTCGTTAAATCAGTGATAAAATTAAAACTAAAAGGTATTAAAGTGAATACTCGATAAACCTAGGTGAGATATCTAAAGTTTTTTTATATAAAATTTAACGAAATGTTTACAGAGCTGACGACGAAAAAAGAAAAAAAAAACTACAGGATACTAAATTGATACAGTTTAAATCAAACGGTATTAGAGTGGAAAAGTACGAAACTACTTAAATGGTATTTGAAGCTTATCCTATAATATAGCTAGAGTAATTATTCTACGCTTTGAAATGATAAAAAAAAGTAAAGAATTTTTTTTTATTTTCTCCCCATCCAATTTTTTCCTATTTACTAATTTCTTTTTCATCATCTTTAAGCGTATAATAATAAAATAAAACCTTATTATATTACTCAATTAAATCACATAATGTATGATGCTCCAAGCAGTGACAATAGTAATAATGTGGGACTAAATTCAATAGTTTTAAAATATTTATAAAAACAGAAGATCAAGTATAAAAACAAATATTTATAAAAGAATTTTAGGCATTTTAATTATTTTATGTGAGCTGTGAACAAATTTTAAATAAAATAGAAATACCGCAAACTTTATATAAAGAATATAGAAGCTTTGATTTTATTGCCCAATTTTTGTAATATTTTATAATAATTTAATATGTGATATCTAATCTAATTAAAGTTTATTGTTATTTAATAAAATATGCTACCAAAAAATATATAAATACTACTAAATAAATAATTAAATCTAAATATTTTAGTGCTAACTTTTTTATGGAAGGGCATTTTGGGAAATTGAAAGTGGGGTCGGTGGGATTAGTATTAAGTATCTTGAGGGGTTTAGTTAAATAAATATTTAAAAAATAAAAATGAGGTGAGGATAAGGCCAAATGTGATGCAACTTCGAGGCGTCACATATTAAAAAAAATAAAAATTAATTTAATAATTTTAAAAATAAAAAAATAAATTTATCTAATTATATTTTAAAATTTTAATTTGAGTTAATAATGTTTTAATTTAATGTGGGTGTAGGTTGTATATAGTGAACTGTAGAGTTGAGGGAACTTTATTGAGCAGTGTACTTTGTTGGGAATTGGGATAGGTCCCTGTTGAATGGGAGGTTGTATTAATTATTATTAAATTAAACTAAAATTAAATTTAAATTAATTAAATGTCATTAGCAAAATAATAAAGTACATTGTGGGGATGGTGATGTAAATGATTTCTCATAAAAAAAAAAAAATTCCCCCAATTTGTGTACAATTTAAAAGCTTGTTTTTGGAATATAGGGTTTTTTGCTTTTGGATATAACTATATTTAAAATATTATTTTTTAATTGATTAAAGCTTTGGAGATAAATAATTATTTTATATAAGATATGGGATAAATTTTGACTTTGATTTCACGTAATTTGATTTTCTCCTATTTATTTCACACAGAGCCAATTAAATATGGGCCAATTGGATCATGTGTCTACAAGAACCATTAAAGGGCCCAAAAACCAATTTATTGCCCCAAACTATTCATCTTGCATTTTGATTATGGGCCATTGTTTGTTCCTTTTTTTGTTGAAATTATCCATGTTGAATCCTTTTTAGCCTAATGGTTTAAATTTAAATTTAAATTTAAATTTTAAATTTCAAATGGGTTCCCTTCATTTGTGATATAACTAAATTACCTAGAGTGTTAATTATCGATTAAGATAAATTCAAGTTGCAAAATATGTTATTAATATGGTCTTATGGTATCTCTGTGGGTCGCCCTCTGCGGTGTAGTATCATTTTCACTTTGCCGCTATGTAGTTTATAAAATTTTACTTTGTCTTCATATGGTTTAATTTTTATTTTACCAAAATATTCTAAATAAAATAGGATGTCAAAATAAAAAAAATTTGAAACCGCAAAGTGGCAAAGTAAAAATGTTTTAGACTATATAGGAGAACAAAATACAACATTTTGAACTACAAAATGATAAAAATAAAAATATAAGAAAAGTATCCACCAATGTTAATTATTAAGAAAAATAATCTAATAAATTAGTTATGGATGTGTTGTCAAGGAGAATCACTAGAGAATGTTATATTCTAACACAGATTATAAAATAAATTTGTGGATAATTAATACTTAAAAGAGAAGGAGAAATGCTAAGATAGACTATCTTAAGGACACATCTTTTCTCACAGACTTGCTCGAATTTGTAGTGGATTGTAGTGTTATTTAATATGGAAAACTTCAAATACCACCCCTGCGATTTCATATTTTTTCACTTTAGTATCCTGTGCTTTAAAGTATATCAATCTAGTATCTTCTGATTTCTCACTTTTTCACTTCAGTACCCTGTGGTTTAAAGTGCATTAATTCAGTACCTTATGGTTTCATTTTTCTCTTTTAGTCGGCTCCTCTGTTAATATTTCGTTAAATTATATACAAAAAACTTCAAATACTCTACCTAGGTTTATCAAATATTTATTTTAGTACTCTAATTTTGTCACTGGTTTTTTCCCTCTATTAATATTTCGTTAATTATATACAAAAAACTTTAGATATCCTACATAGATTTATCGAATATTCACTTTAGTATTTTTTAATTTTAACTTTGTCACTGATTTAACGAAAAAAATTAGTGAAATGGACAATAAAAAGAGAAAAATAAAAACACAGGATACTAACTTGATACACTTGTGGTATACTAAAGTGAAAAAGTGTGAAACCACAGAACCTAACTTGATACACTTTAAATCATAGAATATTAAAGTGAGAAAACGTGAAACCACGGAGTATTCGAAGTTTACCCTATATAATAAAGTGTTATCTAAAAAATAATAAACAAATATACTAATTAATTAATATAAAAATTTTAATTAATTAGTACAAATATTTTAAAATCTATTAACCTATATGAATCCTCAATGATTTTGCCATGTGGCAAGTTTTCCTCCACCCTCACTAACCTTTTTTTAAAATTAATCTTTATCATGGCTTTTCCCCTCCCCTTCTCTCTATTCAATGACATATAATCAATGTGCTTTTAATTTATACGTTACTGAGTTTTTCCTCTTCAATATAAGTTCTTTCTTCTCCCTCAAACAATTCTTAATATGCAAAATTAAAAGAGGAGAGGTTAGTTTTGATTTCATAATTGATGTGGCAGTTCTAACCATTTCATGCTCAAAAGGGTGCAAAATCATGCAAACTTCTATAAGATTTTCATCGCCATCGTCGTCATGATTGCAACATTATCATCTCCATCTTCATACGACTTTTGTAGATTTTTTCTTTAAATGGTGATTCTAGACAATTATCAATTTCAATGGTTATATTGGTTAGTTCAATTCATATATTTTCCTACCTAAAAAATAAAACACACTTGAATTTTTATTTTCCAAACTCCTTTCTTCATCCTCTTTAATATTTTTTATTTTTTCTTTTATTATTTATCCGCCGCATCGCGCGGGTTACTACACTAGTATTATATAGATTTGCCAACATTTGGGACCCAAAGCATTTTCCCCTCTTAATTGAAGGGAATCCTAAAAGCAAACATACAATTTATTGTTCCCTGCCACCAACTCCTTACACTTAACTATTCCAACAAACCAAAATAATTTTTACATCACCAACAAATTCAACCATTGGATGGATTTTAACTCTTTTATTTCACATGGAAGCCAATTTTAAATTGATTTTACTTTTTCCTTTTCTGAAAGAATATTTCAGTGGAGAGCCTACCACCGAAGTCGACTTCTTTAAATATATATATTTTAATTTTAATATTAAAAAATATCTAATAAATTTTTTATGAAGACAATATTAATATGCGACAGCAGATCGATATCATTGAAGAGCTTTTCACTAAAGTTGTTTCTCCACACCTGACTCTCCCTATCCTCATCTAGTAAGTGAGGGTTAAACTCCGAAAGCCCCACCTCCAAGGCTCCAACTAATACATTATCTAATATTATTGAGAGATTACATTATATTACGTACGATAAAATAAAAATATAATTAAAGAATATATTATTTTCTTTGTATATCATATTACATATATATTTTGAGTGAGGCTACTATGCTATCGAAAGCACGGAGCCTTTCGTGCTTCCAGCTCGTTTTCAATGTTGGGACTTTCGAATTGTCGATCGGCTCCGTTAAACTTGATCCAGAGTATTTGGAGTACCTAGAAAATAAATTTTATTATTTTTCGATATCATTTGTCTAGTGATCGAATGAGCTCAAAATCAACAAATTTCAATGGCCGTAGTGAACCGTTTGCAAGTTTAACGGTGTAGAAATATCTAAATCACGTGAAATTTTGATAGAAAATTTTTTATACTATAAAACAAGATCAATGTCTTTGATTTAAAATTTTAATGTCATATTATTATATTTTGTAAGCTTTTTTTTTTTAGCCGTTGATTTTGAGCCCCTTCGTTCGCTAGGCAAATGATATCGTAAAATCATAAAATTTATTTTCTAGTTACTTCAAATACTCTAGATCAAATTTAACGGAGCCGATTGACGATTCGAAAGTCGTAATATCGAAAACGAGTTAGAAGGCTCCGTGCTTCCGATAGTATAGTAGCCTCACTCATATATTTTTTATAAATTTTTACAAAAAAATACGAAATATTATACATGTATATATTTTTGACCAAACTCCGCTTCGATGGATCTCGTTACCAAACAGGCCCTGAGAGAGAGAGAAACTGCCAGCAGCACCAGCAGCAAAAAAAAAATTGTCCTTATTTTCTCTCTCTAGAAAAATCAAGGGTTCTAAACATCACTAAAAAAATGTCACAAGAAAGTTACACACAAAACACAGAGAGATGTGAATTAAAAAAAGGAGTGTCATCCTCCCCAGTTCATTACCTACTCCACCATTCTTAGCCTTGTGAATGTTTTGGAGCAAAAAATTCAACAAGAATCATCAAAACAACTGTTACGACAATCACACAAATATAAACGAAAAACGCGATCGTAAAGCAGATAAATCATAAAGCAGTAAAATAAAACGGAACATAAGAACTTACGTGAAAAAATTTTTGTAGAAAAAAATTACGGGCAAAGAGAGAGTGAACTTCACGGCAAAAAAAAAAAAAAACCTTTTTTTTCATCATAATATATTTTTTTTAAAAAATTTATCACACTGTAAAACTGTTGATGAAATATAAAATCAAACTCAATAATCAAATTTCGAGTCAAATACAACAGTAACCATAAGCATCATCAACTGCAGCAACTAAAAGAAGAGGAAGAAGAAGAAGAAAAAAAAAAAAAGAGAAGAAGAAGCAGAATAAGGGTGGAGAGAGAGAGAGTGAAAAAAAAGAGAGAAGAAGAAAAAGAAGAAGAAGAAGAAGAAGAGGAGGAGAGAGAGAGAGAGAGAGAAGAAGAAGAAAAAGAAGAAGAAGAAGAAGAAGAGGAGGAGAGAGAGAGAGAGAGAGAAGAAGAAGAGAAAGAGAGAGAAAAGAAGAAGAAGAAGAGAGAGAGAGAAAGAGAGAGAGAGAGAGGAAGAAGAAGAAGAAGAAGGGGAGAGAGAGAGAAGAAGAAGAAGAGAGAGAGAGAGAGAGAAGAAGAAGAGAGAAAGAGAGAGAGAGAGAGAAGAAGAAGAAAGAGAGAGAGAGAGAAGAAGAAGAGAGAGAGAGAGAGAGAAGAAGAAGAGAGAAAGAGAGAGAGAGAGAGAAGAAGAAGAAAGAGAGAGAGAGAGAAGAAGAAGAGAGAGAGAGAGAGAGAAGAAGAAGAGAGAAAGAGAGAGAGAGAGAGAAGAAGAAGAAAGAGAGAGAGAGAGAAGAAGAAGAGAGAGAGAGAGAGAGAAGAAGAAGAGAGAAAGAGAGAGAGAGAGAGAAGAAGAAGAAAGAGAGAGAGAGAGAAGAAGAAGAGAGAGAGAGAGAGAGAAGAAGAAGAGAGAAAGAGAGAGAGAGAGAGAAGAAGAAGAAAGAGAGAGAGAGAGAAGAAGAAGAGAGAGAGAGAGAGAGAAGAAGAAGAAGAAGAAGAAGAAGGGGGAGGGGGAGAGGGAGATGACACCAAAAAAGCTCATCTTCCTCCTCCTGATCATATTCTCAACAATCTCCTTCATCAGGCTCCTAATTCTCACAAGCATCACCTCAGATCCAATCCCCACACCCCCCCCTCCCCCTCCCCTCTCCTCCCGAAATCACCTCCGCTCCTCGAATCCCCAAACTCCCAAACCCCCACCCCCCACCCCCCCTTCTTCAGATTCAGACCCCTTCTCCCCCAAAGAGCTCCTCCTCCTCCAAACCCTCATCTCCACCAGATCCCCCCGCAACATCCTCTTCTTCGGAATCACCCCCCAGTTGCTCGATCTCGCCATGTCGAACGCCGCAGGACACACCATCATCTTCCTCGTCAACGAAGAATTCGAAGAATTCGACAGAGTTCGCGCCCGAGGGATCGAGGGAATCGGAATCTACTACATCGAATGTGAAGTGATGGCAAAACAAGCATACGAGTTGCTCGAGTATGCGAGAGTGACTCCGGCTTGTCGGCCGAACGACGGGCCGACGTACGAATCGAGATGCCGGCTGGCACTGCGGGGATTGCCGGAGATTGTGAATAAGGTGCGGTGGGATGTGGTTGTGGTCGACGGGCCGGGCCGCGGCGGGGGGCCGGAGGAGCCGGGACGGATGGCCGCGATCTACACGGCTGCGTTGCTCGCGAGGGCGGGGAATTCGACCGATGTCCTGGTGCATAACGTCGATCGCACGATCGAGAAGTGGTACTCGTGGGAGTTCTTGTGCAGTGAGAATTTGATCTCTTCGAAAGGGCGGCTTTGGCATTTCAGGATCAGAGGAAGATCCAATTCCGGCAGATTTTGCAGCTGAGCCTGCTTTCGCGATTCAGTAGGTGAAGAATTCGCTCTCTCTTTCTCGAGTTTTCGGATTCAATTTGAGTAGGAATTATGAAGAAATTGGAAACAGATGCAATTCTATTGAGTGATGTGGGGAAAAAAAAAGCTGGATTTTTCGAATCTATTTCATGTTCTATGCTACTGAAAAATCCGGTCGAAACAGAAGCTCTTCTGTAAAGTTTTCAGACAAAAAGTGAATCACGAATTTATACTTGTTTGTGCATCTGCATTGTAATCTTTGTGCGCATTATCATGTAGAATAGTTCTATTTTTTCATTCATTTAGTGAATAGATGATTGGATTGTTTTATTTGTAGCTGTAAAATGTTCAATTTGAGGTTGATCAATGGACAGTGATAATAAGCTCAAGTACCACTTATAACAGATATATTTCTTTTTTCTTTTTTTTTTAAAGAACTAATTGCATATGCTACTTCAATAACTTCATTATAGTTTAGTTTTCTTGCGCGAAATTTAACAGGATATCTCAACAATTTGGGTTGCATTATTTTAAGAATTTTAACCTACTAAGTAGAAAGATATACAGTAGCATGTAACTCCTCATCCTTCATAGCATCTAGGAGATTCAAGCAATTGTAGAAGCCTTAGTGAATCTTTATTAGGTTTCAGTTAAGAATTTATTTTGTCCCGACATATTCGCCAGTTTATTTATTTTATCACAGCTTCTGATTCCTGTCAAAAACACTCTGTCTGGTATTGTTTTTGGTTGAAGAAATTTATTTAGCTCCAAATCCAATATCCCCTCCAGGAATATCTGTGTTTAATCTTAAATTTTAGATGAAATTATGAACATTGTCTCGTGCAATTTAAACTAACTCTTCTTCCTAAACTTTCAAGAGGAAAAGACTTAAATTTTATGCTTTTCATTAGCAGTATCAAATGCTAGAGGGTAATCATAGTATGTTATTAAACCCTTTTAAGTAATGAGATTTTGCATCTTTTATGTAGCTCTCCATGTTTCCAGTGTTAACTTCTTAAAAGAGTAGAATGATCTTGTGTAGTAATTTAGTCCCTGCGCTCTGATTTTCTGCATATTTTCTATCACAACCTTAAATAGTCTACATAAGAAATCAAAATACTTATTCTCTTCTTGTGTTAAGCATTGCATTCAAAACCTGTAATTATCGATAAGCACGAAAACAAAGAGGAAACAAGGATCATTAAATCCATCGAATCTCTAATTCCCAACAAAGCATTCTAAAGTATTTGTACATTGTGATTCTTAGTTACATAAAATGCATGACACAAACTTTTAATGGTACATTCATTCACAATGACATGAGACTCTCTGCAGCTCAGCACCTGCATGCTCCTCTCCAAGCCTTCTTCATTTGGGGGTGAAAGCCTAGGAAGATGAAACAGTTGTTAGTGAGAGTATGAAGGATTCGAATCGGCTTGATATCGGCGTGTAATCGCAATTCAAGTGTTTGAAATAAAGTTTTGTCGTGCCGTGCCGTGCCGTGGCACTGAGCATGCGTAATCGAACTTCTCTCGATTACACGGTTTATATGCAGCCTGACGGTGAGCTCTAAGTGTTTGAGTTAGCATGTTTCTGAAAGCACGGGAGGGGTCGGTGCTTCCTCTTTTTCGCATGTTGAATGCGTACTTGGATTCACGTGCGCTCCGCTTGGCCATCATGTGAGCACGCACTTAAAGAAGCGCTCGCACGGATCTCGATGCGCATCGAAAACATGCGAAAAGAAAGGAGTTCATGAGATCGACGACGGTGTTGGGTTTGGCAACTTACAGCAAAGATTGTGGCATGGCCAGGGTCAGCAAGGTGAGCAAAGAGATTGTCAATAGGGCCAGTCCCAGTGTAAACGGCCTGGAACCAAGCCCCCATCACAGCCAACATGGCCAGCCTCCCATTCTTGATCTCCTTGGTCCTCAGCTCCTTCACCTTCTCAGGATCACCACTCCCCCACCCCAGCGGGTCGAACCAGAGCCCGCCCGGGTACCCGACATCCGTGCCAGTTAGCTTGTTGTTCGGGAAGATCGGGTCGGTGTTCACGCACCCGGGTTTTATGATGTCGGCCCACCGCCGGCCCTCGGCCCACCCTATCAGGATGAGCTCGACTATGAACAGCGTGGTGGTGTCCGTGAAGTATTGGAGCTCGCCGGCAGTGTACCTGTTCGAATGTGAAAAAGCTTAAGCTTCTAGAAAACAATTAACACGCAAACCCTTGTAAATATGCGTGTAAATGCTCCCTGGAAAGAGTATATATGAAAGAATTTAGCTTATTTCAAAGTTCTAAGGAGCATATGCGACAATTTCGAAGTTTTCAAGGGTAATTTGATATGTTAAAAGTTTCGAGCATAGACATGAGTCAAGGGGTGAGCGTTAGAAATGAAAATATGAGAGCTTTTAGATGAAAAAGAGAGGTTATTTTCACATTACCATGAGGGGGTGTTGAGGATGCCGATTTTTGTCAAGAATTCGGGGATGAAGATGCCGGCGGCACCGAGCATTGCCCACCGGCAGTGCACCAGCTCGGACTGCACGTTCCATCTCAGGGTCTCTGGGTCAGATCCTGCGTAAAAAATTGTTCTTCAATGCCATGTAAGATCTATGGCTTTTTCATCAACTTTTATCTTAGTAATTGAAGTTCAATATGTTTTTATACCTGATGGTTTATTTTATGTAAAGCAAAGACATAGTTTGACAAAATTCAATGATCAGTAAGTTCATTTCAGAGAAAGATTCAGGCATTATATGCTCAAATATGTATCTTCTAATTGCTTGTAAAAGTGCTCAACTTCTGATGCAGTTAAAGTAAAAGTTTCATATTAGAGCTTTCGCTTTTACCGTAGAAGTAGAGAATGAATATAAATTTACTCGCTAATGTAGAAAATTTAGGATTAAGTCTTACCGAGACCCAAAGGATCGAAACCGAAATCTCCTGGAAGGCTGCAGCAGCAGAAAGAGAGAACATTGATACACTTATTATATGAAAACAATATCGGTATAATGTATCGTCAGTTCCTGTACTTTCGCAATATTGCAAATTAGTCCCTAAACTTTACGCTTATACGAAAGTTCAGTCACTTTAAAACTGTTTAAGTGAAAAGTACAAGAACTAAGCGGGAATATATAACACTTATCCGCAGAGATAGGATAAAGAAGATGAACCTGCCATCAAGCCATGGAGGAGGGGTGCTTCCCGGGAACCAGATAGGCCTTTCGGTCGCCTCGGCTGCCACCGAGAGCGCTTTTCGTGCTGTCGGGGCGGCCCAGTTCGTCTTCGCTTGCCTTAGTTTCCTTCCACTGAGGAAGGATGCCCTTGTTGCACTCAGACCATTCTGAGATCTGACAAACATAAAAATTGCAATCAATTATTACAGTTTGGAGATCGGAGATGTCGCAGAAGCAACTGTTGTGATCTGAGTTTAGACAGAATCTTAGAATATCTTAGTAGAATATCAAGTTATGACCAACTAAATGGGTTATTTCTTTGTAGTACAAGGCCATGAGTAATCAACAAAAAGAGAATATAAAGGAAATCTCTTCTGGTACTTGGCACAAAGAGTTAGTTAGCTTTTGAAATACTGTTTAACAAAAGAAGTTTCAGGTTAAAATATATGGAGAAGGGCTTTTTTGGCCTGCTTTGAGCTTCTTAAAAAAGCACACTTGTTGCTGCACCAGAAGTAGAAACTTTAAATAGAAGCTCTTTTTTTTTTTTTTTTTTTTTTTTTTTTTTTTTTTTGTTTGACTGCCACCTAGGCAGCCCACTNTTTTTTTTTTCTTTTTTTTTTTTTTCAAAGCCTGCTTTCACCTAGACAAAAACATATCACTTTTATTTGTCAAGCATTTGTTTATTATTTCTCAGATAAAAAAGCTGTTAGACGCGCAAATTGAAAAGCATTAGCAGAAGCCGTGCCCAATAAATAGGCACAAAATGAAATGAAAAACAGACTAATTTCTTTACATGTATGAAATATATTGACTACAATGCTTGTCTATTATTTCTCGAATAGAAAAGCTGTTACAGAAGTGAGCCCCAAAAGGTACAAAAAATAAAATGAAAAGCAGATTAATTTCTGTGGATACGTACAAGTCCATTGATCACAATATACAACTAACATGCATGCACATACTTTACGAGCCTGACGGGACACAAACTCAAGACGTTCTATTCTCGTATCATATTAAATCATATCTCCAATAATTTAAATTACCGAAAACAGTATTTCTAATGTTTATATTCAACATATAGTTATATTAGATTAGATAACTTTAATCTTAGTACCTGGCTACAGCTGCAACAGCAGAAGAGGAAGCAGAAACTGAAGCCATTATTGTTGCTGTTGTTGCTGCTGCTGCTGTTGTTGTTTGCTTTGGTGTGGTGAGTGGGGAGAGTAGGGGAGGAGGAGCCACCTGTTTAATGCATGGGAGTGGGAGGCTTATCCCAGAGGGATAGGAGAATGGGTTCTTGGGTCTCTCGTGTGCTGCCACGTGGCACAGAGAATCCACTCCTTGGTTTTCCCACCACCCAGGATCTGGCTGAGTTGGATTGTGTCTCCCACTGTTGTGGCTAGGATGCAATGCTCTTAGCAAAAGATCTCATGGAGGGAATGAATGGGTTGGGGGAGATTGGGTTAGATTTGGGTGGTGGGTCTAGTTAGGGTTCGCAATGGGCCTTACCCAATCCAATTCAATCCGAATCCTATTCCAATATTTTATGGATCTTAAACATCTTATGCAGCTTTCGCTATTGACTTTGAGACTTTATTGAATTTGAGACTTCAAAAAGATATCACCACGCTCTCGACCGATGACATTTATATGATCATGAGATTTATACAAATTATGTTGTGGTTGGTCTCGCATATCACCCAAGCAAACAAGTGATTTCGGCTGAAGCAGGCGTTAACATTATAAATGGCCTGTTTGATGTTCACCGAGTTTACTGACACTTTTCATTACTATCACAAAGAAAAAGATTTATATTTGGATTTTGGTCTTTAAATTTTCCTTTTTTTATAAAAAAAAGAATCATGTAGAACCCTTTTCTCTTTTCCCCCCTTATTTCAGATAGTAAAGGACAAGCATGTTTCGGATACTGAATCAGAAAACCAAGTTTACACAGCAAGAGCATTTGCGCAGGTAATCTTTTGTTAAAGCTGTTCAAATAAGCAATCACGGTGTTCTCATTAAAATCATCTTGACAACTCACTAAAAAATTAGCGTCCCGCTACAGCAAAAACTCTCAGCAGCGCCTTGTGGTTGAATTACTTCATCCTCCCACTAAATGTGTGCAAGAATTTTGAACATACTGTCTCCGAACGGAAACATTACGACTTTGTTTTGATGTCAAAACAAGTTCTACGATGATCACAGCAAATTTTCATTCAATGATTGTCATATCCTTCCACCACATCTTGTAGTGCTTCTCATTTGAAACTTTTACCCAACACTTCATGATAACCAGCGCATTCCACTTCCCAAATAGATGATCAACTTAAATGTTAGTATCCAAAGACAAATGTTATCTATCACCTCTACTGAAAACCAGCTTTAAAGCAAAAGAAAGAAAAGAAAACAAGCAGCTGACAGTTTGGTCTCACTGGAGCTTCCACTGAAGTGCTTCCTGTACAGAGCTTTTTAGAGAAGCATTAACAACATTTTACAGTAAAATTCATACAACAGCATCTCATAGAGAAGCAGAAGCACAAGTTACATATAAGAGATTATGCTCCTGAGACCCAGAAGCTCATTTCAGAGCAAAAAAGCTCCAGCCTTTTATTGTTTTTCAAACACCTAATTACTGCTGCTTGGATCCAAAGCTAAAGAGGCACTTTTAGGCTATCTTACATGAAACCAAAAAACAATAAGCAAAAAATGATAAGCAATGAGACCCGATCAGGTTACTACCAGAAAAAGAAATCAACAGTAGACGAAACCAACATAAAGCAATAAAAAAATATGAAGCCACCAAGATTATGTGCAAGCTACCAACTTCGTAATTTGTGTTATATAGTTGAATCCATTTTCATCATGGCCTTCGTATACACATATTGTCAACACCTAGTTACACTGAAATGTTAATCTTAGATGCACATGTTTACCAAAAATTTCCTCCCAACTTTATGAGCCGTAGATCCTTCCCGTTTGGCAAACACTTCGCCCAAGGACATTTCTCGTTTTACCCGTCCCCTTAAGACACTTCCTACTTGATCAAACCCAAGGAATGCACCATATAACAATCTCGACTGACCATATCCAAGCTACTGATGTTTTCCCTAGGTGGAGGTCTTATTTAATCTTTCCTAATAAGAGAGCTCGAGCACTAAATAGGTGCTCGGAATTTGGAGCACCAATAGATCATATGATACCACTCATTCGAATGATTGGACCCTATGATCTTACAGTGCTCTGAATTCGGAGTACCTATTCAATGCTCCGAATTTGAAGCCCATGGATTTCAACAACCTAACGTCAATAGTTGTTCACATTTATTTTCTAGCTGTCCATCACCATAGTTCATAAGCTATAGTTGGCTCTGTAAACGGCAATTAAAATTTACCTTTACCATTACATAAAACAACACAAAGGGAATTCTCCACATAAAACATTGGCCTTCTATTCTGCCCACAAAATCCACATCAATTTTCCTTTCAAATGGACTATAGTTCTCCAGTAACGACTCCACTCCCTCTTAGGTATTTCTTATCCAAAAATATTTCACTTTTCATCTTGACGATCTGCATTGATTTAACCATTGTGCTATTAAAGTAGATTCATATTTAAATCAGCTAGCTATCAATCCTTACTATAATTACCTAATTATGCAAAAAGGAATTATGTTAATTAACTATCTTTAACTATTAGTCAGTTATATTTGACCAGTTACCCATGTATCCTTTCCAATAAATGAGTAACGACATTATCATTTCACATTAAGTTCGCACACTTGAACTCTTTACCAACCGACCTCCTAAATCAAATTTTGTTTGGATATTAACTTGCTTAACCCACCTTTCAAAGTAGACAAATTGTGGATAAGCACTAGAGCATTTGCTCTCTCTTTCATTCCCCCACCTCTTTGATACTACTCCTGATAGCACCTTACAATCCTTAACAAAAACATCTAGCAACTAATCAAGTAACAAAAAAGTCTATCTACTACTAGGATCATTCATGGGTCAAGATTAAAATGTTTTAGAATATTAAATGAAACACTATAGAAACTCTATCTGTGGCATCCTCTAACTCACTTTTTCTCTGAGGCCATAATCTTCATGCGCACACACAATTTTGCTATCCTTTTAATTTTTTAATATACCATCTCCATCCAGAAAACCTTCTCTGACATGAATTACTACCTCCATCTCATCTTAGTCTCATCCAGCAATCGCATCACAAAGTACCATTTGAAAAGCTTATGCATTAGTAAAAAACAACTCCTTTCTCTGAACAGTAAGTACTCTAATTAGATCCTATGACTCAACCTATTGCAAAGAATGAAAAAACCTGAATCCTTGACAAACAGCACTTTGTCCTACACTCTTCCCAACCTTTCCGCAAGCTTATAATTTGGGGGGGGGGTGTTGGAGAAATGCTACGCATACACGCCAAGAGGGATGTATGATGTACACCCCATCCATCCTAGGGTGAAAATTTTTTCACTAATCATATCGATGCGACTAGCAAAGACCATCCTACTCTAGGGAGAGGGAGCAATGCTACGCATGCACCCCAAGAAGGGTGTATGATGTACACCCTATCCATCCTAGGGTGAAAAATTTTTCACTAGTCACATCGATACAACTAGTAACAATCATCCCACCCTAGAAGAGTGGAGTGTACATCATACACTCCTCTTAGGGGTGTAAAGGTAGCTTTTACAAAAAAAATAAACAAAGCTTGATTTCAAAACATTTTGATAAATCAAACTGATAACTTATACTGCTTCATTAAAGAATATAGCAACACAGTTAACTTTGTATGTTGACGTCAATTAAAGACAGCTTAGTACAATCAGAAAAATTTGGCCCTACCTCCATAGTCTAGCTTCGACAATTATACAGCGAGTGTCCTAAAGCTAAGCCTTCTTTGAGCCATTCTAGTAATGACTAAAATACTTCATTTTCTAATTGGTTTCAGACCCTAATCTTAAGTCAGCACTAACTAAAACCAAAATGTTCCTATAAAATGAAACAGAAGGACTCCAAATAATTACACTTTAATTTCTTTAGGCTATGTTTGGTTGGGGGGTTAAGGGTGGAATAAAGAGTTTATTCCACCCTTATCCCCTAAACACAAAAAAAGTTTGGTGGGAACACTAATTCCCACCTTAACGGGCTATTCTAGAATAGCCCGTTAAGGGGTGGGAACTAGTGTTCTCACCCCAAGGTGGAACAAGCTGGGATAACCCAGCTTGTTCCACCCGTGGGGAGAGAGAGTGAGAGAGAGAGAGAGAATTTTTAATTTATTATAAAATTTAAATTTTGTAAGTTCAAAAATTAAAATTTATAATTTTTAAAATTATAAAATTAAAAATTTAAATTTTAAATTGTTTAATTTTAAAATTTAAAATTTGATATTTTAATTTTTTTTATATTTAGAATTTGATATTTTGTATTTTTAAATCAAAATTTCATCTTAAATTTAAAGTTTAAAATTTTAAATTTTAATTTTTTAAAATTGTAAATTTGAGATTTTAAAATTTTAAAATTTAAAAGTTTATACTTTAAATTCTAAAATATAAATATAAAATATAAAAATTTAAATTTTAATGTAAAGAAAGGGATAATATCATTGTTTTTTATTTATAACTACCCACTCTAATTTTTATTTCATCTTACCAAACCAAACACTATTTTTTTTATTCTCAGGAATAATTCAATTTTCATCCAAACGCAAAATTGATCTAATCCCCGCTTATACCTCAATTTATATCTATCCCTGGAATAGCCACTTTTTGCTTATCCCCGAACCAAACAATACCTTAATGTTCAACTCTGAGAATTCACATAATTGTTAACTCTTAAATCTAAACAACTTAACTTAAAGAGTATCCACAATTTGTAATATGACCCTCTATCAATATTTTCCGCATCTGCCTCAAGAAATTGTCTTTTTTCAAACTTACATATGATTTATAAACAAACTGTGATACGCGAACAAAAGCCAACCGCATCAGTAGCATCAGTATGTAACTTACCACGCCTCCAATGCAGTACCTGAATTTCTGGAGTTCCACCTGAGTCTTATTGCAATTCTTAAGAATCAAAACAAGTAGATATATGGGTAAAGATCTAATAAGTATGAAGGAAGAAATATGCACATATCACAATGCCTAACTGCTTAATGTGTAGTAAACCGCTAAAGCATGATAAGAGATTATTTCAGAGTATTCAACAACAACAATTGCTCCTCTCCTACCCCAGCAAAAGCCCAGATGCCCAATTCTATGGAACCACCATATGGTTCAAATTTGTAATGCTTTGCCACCATGTGGTTGTTGTTCTATTCTTCTGTTAGACATGTAATTTAAATCATCATTAAAAACGAGCACATGGCAGCCATGTGACTCGTTAAAACACAGGATCCAACTCCTTAATCAATTACTTTTAAAGAGTATCTTGTAGGAAAAGCAACAAAACCAAGTTGGGAAAGTGTTACGTTTTGAAACAAAAGAAGCAATAAGTGGAATCGGTACCATAGGGAGGGTACTGTAAGTTTCCCTTTATTATCAGTAGAAAATATCCACGGAAAACAGATAGCACCCAGAATGCATCAACTGGATAACAAGATCACATAGATTGCGACTTGTAAGGATTATCACTAACGGGATCACCTACAGCAGAAATCTTAGCATAGGATAATAACTAAAAGTAACGACAAACATTGTGACTTCCGAGAAACAACATAAAGGAGAAGCTGATTAGCACACTAACTGAGCAAATTATATAGTAGTAAATAAATGCATACGGGAGATGCACACAGACAAATTTACATCTATATTTTCTGTTTACCTGGCGAAGAAGTATTACCAGTGCTGTAGCAGATCTTAACCTGCCCAAATAAATCTATGGAAGAACCTCAGAAGTGATGTAATTCAAAGAAAAGAAGAAATCAAAGCATAACTTAGGAGCTACTCAGATGATCTACGAACTCCTGTACCAATATGGTGACAAGGCCTGCCCGAACCATGCGAATGAAGGTTTCGTCCGGCACCAGAGCAATCAGACTCACATAGCACAAAAGAAACATTAGAGCAACAGGCAAAGAAAGCGACAATTAGAGTAGCAGCCAATGAAACATAGCAAAAAAAGTTATATGATAGGTAGCAAACAACAACGTAATAAAGACATTATTAGTAGCTCCTACAGAAGTTCTAATAATGGTTGGAGAAGATTTCTCTGCATAAGAAAGAAATTATAACCCACAAACATATAATATTTGATGTAGCAAGGGTATCAGCTTTTCGCCAGAACAGTGGCGCTGCATCTTTAAGCTCAGCAGTCTCTGCAATGATCAATAATAGTACATCAAGTTTAAAGATGTGAGTCCGAAACTTCCAACTAGACCAACTCATATCAAGAAGAAATAAATCAAGTCGATGTTAGCTCCAAGAAACTTCAAGCCTGCGAAAAAGTATTGATGGTAAGTTAATATGCCAAATTACACAATAATACAACAAAGAGTGGTGCATAACAAAGTGAAATTTTTTATTGTTGATTCTCGACATAGTTGAAGAGAAATTGCAAATAATGGAGACAGTGCAGCTTCTCTGTAAAAACATTAGCTGAAAATCTATCTTGTTCACGAAGAAAGAAAATGTCACTGAAGATAAAAGTAAAAGAAAAAAGGAATTACAATAAGAAATGAAAGCTTCTCTTAAAAACATAATATTTTTTTCTGATCATAAAGAAGTGAAGAATTGAAGTGAGGTTATCTTATTATGCTAAAGAATTGAAGTTAGATTGTGGAAAACAAAATTAGCTCACAAAATTAATGCTCATGCAAACCTCTCCTCTCTTTTTTTTTTCTTTTTTTTTTTTTTTGGAGAGGTGTAATTTGTATCTGCTTCTGATCTCATAATGCGGCAATGTACAGAACAAAGGAAAGGAAAGTATATAATCACCTTTCCTCAGTACAAGCAATACTCAGACTTCATCAACATCACTTCATCTCCGACATGAACTTCTCATACTCAGTATCAGCACCATAAGACGCCGGCTGCTCTGCTGCAGACGAAGGCTGAGGAGGTGGGGGTGGCGGAGGGTTTGAAGCCCAAGGTGCACTTGCAATGCTGTGAGATGGATCAACAGGCGGTGGCATAACCGGAGGAACAGCAGAATAATAAGGCGCATAGCCATATGGAGGTGGTGGATAGGTTGGCGGAATGCTTGTAGCTGCAGCACCATATACATTGGCAGGCACAGGCTGAGCTGCCATGGAAGAACTTGGTGGCGGTGGTTGCACACCAGGAGGGTAATTCTGCATCCCTTCACTAGAAGGTATTGCTGTTTGCGGTGCAGTGCCGGGAGGAACAGTCTGAGCTGGCGGTGGATAATGTATTCCATAAGGAGGGGGTGGTGGAGGATATGGAGCATACGGAGAAGGAGCCGGCGGCCCCCAAGGCACAGGAGCGGGCATATAACTTCCAGGGGGTGGTGGGGGTGGTGGGTTGGCAATTTGCCCTCCAGCCATATACTGCTGAGAAGGGTATGGTGGTGCTGGGGGCGCCGGAGGTCCGGGGGCCACGGTGGGCTGAGGAGGCTTACCAGCTACTCTTACAGCTATAGTTCTCCCTTCAATATTCGCCCCATTCATGGCTTTGGTTGCTTGAGTGGCCTGGGACACATCTGCATATTTCACAAAGCCATAACCTTTGCTAAGCCCGGTGGTCCTATCCTTAATAACCTTCGCCATCACAATATCCCCAAAGGACGAGAACAAGCGGATCAATCCATCATCATCAAGGGTAGGAGGGAGATACCCAATATACAAGTTTGTCTCATCATACTCTTTCTTAACACCATTCGCAGCCGTGTTTCCTGAACTGCCCGAACCAAGCAGAGGAAGTGCTGAGCTCGACTTTGTTAGAGATTCTGGGACGCTCCCACCTAATTCAGCCAAGAAATTCTGGTACTCGTCGTCCATCTTCTTGCCAGATCCTTTCATAGGGCAATCTATGGTGGGATGCCCACCATCTCCACAAATCTTACACAATACATCACTCTTGAAAGTTGTTGTACGTGCGGGGCAAGCGAATTGCCGGTGCCCAGGCTCGCCACATAACCTACAGAACTCGTCGTCTCTGATCGTACCTGTTGAATATAAAATATTATGAAACACAATTCACTAGAAGCCTAATCTTTTAAAGAAAGACAGCAGTTTCACACGATAACAGAGCAGGAGGTCTCAAGTCAAATATTTCCAAGTCCTTAGTGTTACTTAATTTCCTCCGATTTGACTAAAAATCAACATCTTGGGTCTACTAAAAATATATCGAGGCCAGATATGAGTGGCAACGCTGATAGAATATATTAAAACACAATATCCTTTAAGGAAGAAGGTTGCTTCACAATACCATTGAGTGCTGCGAGTTCCCTCAGCTGCTGCCTCTTATGCTCATTCAACACCTCATCAACAGGAGTAAGAAGCTTCTCCACCATACCAGCTGCAGCCTCCAAAGCTTCTTGTGTATCTGCCTCTACTAGAACATGCAAATCCTCATTTTCCGCAGGGTCCGGCTTCATGTCCCTCTTCTGCAGCAATTTCCCTTCTTTCACTGAACCTTTACCCCGGATCACAATCTTGGCCCCCGTCTCCCTCTCCATCCTCTTCTGGGTGTTCCCCCTCGGCCCGATAATAAGGCCAATAAAGTTATAACCTGCGAAGTCACCAAATTGACATTCAGCTTATGTTCAGTAAAATTCAGTAAACTTGGGTAAAATCTCTTGAAATGTTTAAGTAATATACCGCTAAATCATAGTTTTTGGTGATTTTTTAGGGTTCTACTGACACATAGTAGTAAATAATTCATTGATTTTTCACAAAAATGGGAAAAATCTGTGGGTTTCCAACCTGGGTAGTCCTTTGGAATGTATAACTTCTTCTGGAGCTTCGGCGGCCGGTAATCGGCCGGGGGCTTGAATGCGGGGTTCCGCCGGATGAGCTGGGAGATGATCTCCTGCCGCTCCCTGTTCAGCCGCTCGCGGGCGCGGTACTCCCTTGTGTTGATCCGGACCCCCATGTTATCATAGATGGGCTCGGGGGACGGCGACCGCGCCCCCTCGGGGCGATCGTCGAGGGGGCCTCCGGATTGTAGGAGGCGGCTGATCTCGAGGAGCCGCGCGTTGAGGAGCTGCACCTCGGGATCGAGATCGGCGGTGAAGTCCTTCATGAAGTCCGGGAGCTGCACCACCGGCTTCGGCTCCTCGTCGGCCCACCGCGACTTCCTCTTCCTCCCCCCAGCCCCAGCGCCGGCGCCTCCACCGCCGGTGGATCCGTCGCCGGCGCCGCCGCTAGTGGTGGCGGCGCCGGCGGAGTGGTCGCTCTCCGACGGGGGGTCCCATCGGCTCCGGCGGCGGCGGCGGCTACTCGCGTCCTCCTCCCCCCCGGACGCTCCGCCCCCGCCGCCACCGCCGCCGCTGTTGGCGCCGTTCTCCGCCGAGCGTTCGACGGAGCCCTGGCGCGCGCCGCCCGGGGCTAGGGTTTCGTGGGAGGGGTCGGCGTGGGCCCCTAGTGTTTGCGGGGAGGGATCGGCCGCTAGGGTTTGGATTTGGAGATCTAGGGTTTGCGGGGCGTGGGTTTCCATGGAGAGAGAGAGAGCGCGCACGAGAGAGAGAGAGAGAGAGAGAGAGAGAGGGAGATTTATCGGGGGAGGGATTGTAGATTACGGAATACGGAGGATAAACAAGGTCGTGACTTAAAAACAGAAATTTGGTGGGGATGTCGGTGAGACAGTCATATCCGCCGTCTATATGACTTTAAGATTCGCGCCATTTATTTGATGAACGGTTGATAAAACATCTCACGTGGGGCCTGACCGTGAACAGTGTGGGTTTTAGGTCCACGGGACTAGAGACTACGGGGAACATTGTTTGCGTGCACCCCGTGTATAACTAACTATATACATTCATTATATACTGCAATACAATTCTTAAAATCAGAATTTAACTAATCAAATATATATATTCTATAATATTTGAAAGGTGTACTGAATTATTGTAAATCTAACAATAGTCAATATTATTAAATTTTGAGAATTATACTATATAGAAATTGGTATTGCTTAAATAATTTATTTAAACAATAATTAGAGCCAAAAAATCTTAAACATGGTTAAATATAATAAATTTACTGTAAAATTAATAATTTTTTATTTGGAAATATCAATGCCCACAAATGATGCTTTTTGGACAATCGATGCAAAATACATATTCTTCATATACATATATATATATATATATATATATATACATATGAAATGCTTAATATCATATTTTATTTAATTAAAATTTAGGCTTAATTAGGCTTAATTATAGAAAATCTCTCTATAAATATCTATTTATTTACTTTTTTTTTTCTAATTTTTAAACATTTATATTTTGCCCTATTAAAATTTTAAAAGTAGAGTACGACATTAATGAAGAGGACAAAATAATCAAATTATCTTTTATTTTTTTATAAAAAATAATTTTAATATATTTATGTCATTTTGAAGAATATTTTCAATATATATTATAAGAAATTGACAGAATAGTGATAAAACCTGACGGAAGGGGGTTAAATGCAATAACTTAAAATATTTAGGGAGTAAAATATAGAATTTTAAAAATTAGAAAGAAAAAGTGAAGAAACAGATACTTTACTGTCATTAAAGTTTTTTTTTTTTTGATAAGATTATATCGACAATAATAATATTGAACTTCTATAAATTATTATTATTTTAAATATCAATTATTTATTGCTCTAGGGAGAAAAAATAATAGTAGGACATTTCATATTGTCCTCTAAACCAACTTAAAGTTGTTTTTTAATTTTATTGTTAATAAATTGAGGGTTAAAAAAGCCCGTTTTTTCAACATAATTTAAATAAATAATTGATATTTAAAATTAGTACTATTATAATTAAATTTTACTATTTTTAGATGCTTTGAATTTCCACATACAGATTATTAAAATGAATATTCTGATTTTCCTCACTATTTAAAAAGGATCGAGGTAATTGTAAAAAAATATAAATCAATAAATAAATAAATAAATTTAGCAAAAAAAAAAAAAAAAAAACCCTCATCTCGCCCCCCCCCCCCACCCCCCCCCCCCCCCCCCCCAAAAAAAATCGCCATTGTTGTTGCTCACTACACTGGAGAGGAGAGAGCTCCGAGGAGGAGGAGGAGGAACCCTAACCCTAACCGTAAACGATCCAGCGAACGACTACGGCTGCGGCGATGGCTCCGCCGTCGCACGACCTCCGCCGCGCCTACAAGCGCCCCGCGATCTCCGACCAGCAGCGGCGCCGCGAGCTCGCGCTTCTCCGCCAGTCGCAGCACCGCGCCGACTCCCACCACCGCGCGCGGCAACTCGCCTCCTCCCTCCTCCCCTCCTCTGAAGGCCCTCTCCGAACCGAGCAGGAGATCGAACCGGAGGTTGAGCCGGGGACCGAGCCGGAGGTCGAACCCGAGGCTAGGGTTTTGGACGCGCCCCGCGCCGCGAAGCTCGGGGGCGCCGAGGCGCGGCGGTGGTTCGCGCGCCAGATCATGCTCCCGGAGTGGATGATCGACGCCCCTCCGGACCTCGATCGCAATTGGTTTGTTGTTGTTCGTCCCCTTTATTAGTATTTGATTTGATTCAGGAGGGTTTGGATTATACTAATTTGAAATATTGTGTAATTTGTAGTTTTTGGACTGTTGATACTTAAATTTGTGGGGTTGTAGGGATTTAATGTTATAAATTTGAGCCAAACGTAGTGAAATATGGAAGGATTTGAGCAAGTTTAGATTTTGATGAGATGCAGGGAACTTAAGCTCAAAAGCACTTCCGATGTGGCACGAAGTGCTTCTTTACTCCGTGAAGCAGCAGGAGAGTGTTTGGCAAATGCGATAACTGTGGCTTGTGCTGTGAGAGAAAGCCAAAACGAGGTTTTGAAGTTCTGCTTTTGCAGTAATATTTGAATTGGGAGGGTTCGGAAGATACTAGTATGAACTTTGAAATGTCGCATACTTTGTAGTTCTATAACTGTTGATAGTTATATTTGTTGAGTCGTAGGGATTTAGTGTTATAATTTGAAGGACTTCTCATTGCATCTTTTTGTTACTTCGACAACTGATGGTGTTATTAGTATCTGAAGTTGTAGGAATACGATGTTCTTGCTTTGAAGAACTACAATGGAAAAGGTTGTAAAATGTATGGATAGTCTCTATGATATCTTGATTCTTGAACTGTTAATTTAAGTAGTTTAGTCTCGAAACTTTCACGTAGGACATGCAGGAAAATTTATCAGCTATATTTATAGGATTGTTCATTAACAGTAAACAGGAAATTTCTGTAGGTACGTCTTTCCGAGGCCTGCCGGGAAACGGTGTTTTGTGGTTTCTTCTAATGGTACAACAGTGAGTAGGCTTCGTAATGGCTCGGTTCTACACCATTTTCCATCTTCCTTGCCTAACGGAGCTAGAACAAAAGACAAGTCGGGACCATCAAGCTCCTACTCTATTCTTGACTGCATATTTCATGAGGTGAGATTTCATCTTCTATGTTGTTTAGGGCAAGAGTTTCTGATTATCGATATTTATCAATTGCTAGACTAATAATGGATGTTTTACACATATACCTCCATAAAATCAGAATTTTCAAATATATGCTCAAAAAGCAGTTTCATACAACAATACCCTCGTGTTTAAGTTGGGGAGTCATCAAGTCACTGCAGAATGTTGGATTAAATTGGGGCATTTCTTTGTTCGTCTTGCAGGCAAGACCATATATGTTCATATACGAAAAGTAGGACTTTGTAGGGATATATAAAATCTTGCAAGAGGATGTAAATATCTTATAATTGTTTATGTAATTATTTTCATCTTTATTTATGTCATTATTTAACAATGAGGTGATAAAATTTCAGCCTGACCAAACATACTATGTCATTGACATGGTTTGCTGGCGAGGATACTCATTGTACGACTGCAGTGCGGAGTTCAGGTTCTTTTGGTTGAATTCTAAGCTTACTGAAACTGGAGCTTGCAATCCTCCATCAACATATCATAAGTACAGGTTCAGCATTGTCCCAATATATGAATGCACTGAACAGGGTCTACATGCAGCGTATTCGGGCGTTGTGCCTTATGTCAAGGATGGGCTTCTATTCTACAACAAGTAAGATACACATTTTCTTGTACCGTATGTCGTTAAATAGCTAATCTCAGTGTAACACTGATGATAAGTTCTCTACTCAGGACACTGCTATTTCAGTTTCCTATCTGGATAGACAATCTTTTTCTGCTTATTATGTCATCATCTTTTACTGTCACTATTTGTTTACTATTGAACAGCAAGAAAATGGCTAGATGATGAGTTGGTCCCCTTGAGCTATAGCATTATTGCATACTGCCGCATGTAGTTTCAAAAGTTAAAGGAACTACTAGAAGGATCTGTCTGTTTCAATTAACTACTTACTTGAATTCCTTCAATTTCCTGGAATGGCCGTAGGACATGACTGTCCCATAACGAGTTTAGGTCTTACCCCTGTTCTTTTGAAGGCCAGATTTTAGGGCCTTTTGTAGTCATTTAGCTTTCATATGTCTGACGTTTGTTAAGAAAAACTGATAGAAATATGATTAGGTGTTGGAAACTTGCAGATTGTGCATGTACTTTTTTCTCAGCTTGTAAATATTCAGGTTTCCATGGTTAAAAGCATGACAATGTAGGGCGTTCTGGTGCATTTACCCCCAAAAAAGAGAAAAATCTCTGGCTATGACTCTTTTAGTAATATACGTTGCTTTATCGCAGGTATATTGATCATTATGTAACAGCTAACTACTGTTATTTTGGCTTCTTCATATGACTCGAATTTGAATTGGACACTTAGTTGCAAAAATACAATAATTTCATTACTGCCCTATTTGACATGTAACTAACCAATTTAATTGAGAAAATGGATCCAACTAGAGAATTCTAACTATAGGAATGAAGATTGTGCTATTTAATTCGTGGTTCTCAGTTCATGATTTAGCTCTCTTTTTATTTTTTTTCCCCCCTTTTGAAACTTTCTTGCATAAGCATTTCCCTTTATTTGTTTTCTTTTGTTTATACATAGGCAAGCACATTACCAAACTGGGAACACGCCTTTAGCATTAGTATGGAAAGATGGAGCTTGTAGCCAGTATCTTCTTGATACCGACAGCAAAGGACAAGTTCCAAGCCAGCAGCAGGTACACATACATTACCACTATACATTCGATCACTGTTCAAACATGATGGACTTGTAGCTGAAGTTGTACACAATGCATCGTACATTTGTTTGTGCGCTGTAACTCCTATTTGTGTTTTCTACATTTCGTTGTGGATTAATCAGGTTGTCTTGGAGTTGCAAGAGGATGGGAAATTAACTACTTCTGATGATCCCCCTCATGTCTTTGGTTGCTTCGATCGAGACTTTATTCAGAAGGTAACTCTTACATCCTTTTATTTTTTTTTCCAATCCATATGGTCTAGCTGACTCTTTTATTTAAGGCCTCTTTCGTTTCTTTTACAAACTGATAAATTTTAATTAACCCCGTATTGCTTATTTAATTTGTTTATTCGATTTATTTACTGCGTCAGATACAAATTTAGTCCCTAAAGTTTGAACCCAATATCTCATAATACATCCTCAATGTCTCAATTCAATAATTTAGTCCCTGAAGTTTGTTCTATTTATTATTAAGTGTTCTGTTAATTTACCGTTAAGCGGCACAAACTTCACTGACTATATCATTATAATAAAGCCTCTGAAGTTGTTATTGAAATTGTAGTTGAACTTTCGAGGACAAAATTTGTTCTCTTTCAATTGAAGTGTTGAACTACAGTTAGATCCTTTTTGCAGTCGGGTTTACGCCCAGGAAATCTTCTCCGATTTGCTATTAGAGATGAAAGTGTGAGGCTTGTTGATGGAAAGATGGAGATCAGTGACCTCCAGTTTGTAGGAAGGTCTAATCGTGCACGCGCTTTTGCCGACAGCCACTCCAAGGTATATAAAGAAACTGTGCTTGCTGGTTTTATGAGTTCCGTGTTATTAGAGAGAGGATACAATTCATTCCAATTTGCTTTTTCTATTTTTTGTTTGCATTTAGGTTTTGTTCCAGTATGCTGCTCGTCATTCTCCTCTGCGAATCGAGGATTTATTTGCATGCATCCGATCAAGCCCTACCGACGAAGATGGATCTAACGATATCGAAATGGCAGGTTGACCAGCTAAAATGTAATAATGACATTGGTCTTTTTTTTTTTTTTTTGGTTTCTCTCTTCAAGGGTACAATCGTCGTTACAGTGGCTCGAGATGGAAATGTATTCTTAGGAACAAGTTATTGGTAAATTATGTTGTTGTTGATGCCAATACTAATCGGTCCTTGTGTATACGCCACAACATATATTTTGAGTTTGTAGAAATTTTGTCATTGAAGTTTCACCTTGATTTCAATTTCGTCCTCGTTTGTGAATTGTACAAATTTCATCCCTGCAGTTTGTGCTAGATAATTGAAATATAGGTCAAACTCTAGGGACTAAATTTGTATTAATGTCTCTTTTTAATATTTGAATGTAGAATTTTAAAAGCTTTTGAATGAATACATTTTACAGTTGTTCGGATATATTAAGTTTATGAATGCAGTTTTATACATAGTAAACAAAAAAAAATTATGATACATTTGAGTAGAGACAATTTGGCCCACAAAAGGGTTTACATACAATGCTAACAAGAACTATGAGCAATAAACCATCAGGAAATTTGTACATCTTTTTTAAGTTAATTCAAAATTTCAGCGAATGAATTCACCGTCTCGAATCCGTGATTTTCAGGGAGAGGTGCGTTTCCGGGGCGAACCGAGATTAGTACTTGAAGACCTGGAACATGTGATGCGGCATATGTAACTTTAGTATGCGAATTCGAAAGAGAAATACTGAAGCATAAAAAGAGCAAAATACAACTGCAAAATCTGAAAAAGAACCATGCAATACCAGTAAGAAGTGCAATCTGCGAAAATGCGGAAACAAACAAAGAGAACCATCACAAGTGTAGGGCAGTATCTTTTACCTGCGGATTTCGCTGCGATTGCTTCTTGAACAACATCAGTAATGAACAAGATTTGTGATGGCTCGTCTACTCCGACCGACTGCGCGATTTCGAAGTAGCTGCGCGCTTCTCTTTTATTTCTAATAAACAGAAAAAGGAAAAAGAAAACAATCTCTTTGAGTCATAAAAGATATAGCACTAATAAGTGTTAAGTAATTGCATATCAAAGTAATCAAGTAACTGCAAAATTACCCCACTGTGGTATCAAAAAACCCACACAGGTACTTCCTCAAGTCCCCATAAGTAGTATTTCCAAATATAAGTCTCTGAGCTTCTCTACTACCACTTGAATATATGTAAACCTTTATAGGCAGATCCAAAAAGAATGTCAATCAAAGTTCTTTTTGTATCAAACAATTATGTACCAGCAACTTCAGAATAAGAAAAAAGTGCTTTACCTCAATGCTACTATTGAAGTAGCCGAACTGTTACATAGTGTGAAACAATTATTTTTCTTCAAAAGCTAAAGCTACTAAAGAACAGTGTTTTTAATATATATTCAACACTTTCCCTCACTTCGGATAGTCTTGATTGAGATTTTTTGATATACTTAAGATATGGACTTGAATTAAACGGGAGGAAATAAAGTAAGATTTGAGACCTCCTGCTTTGATACTATGTAAAAAGATATGAAACGGTCATTTACTCCAAAAGCTTGAGTTATTAGAGAATGATGTTTTTAATATTTATATTGACATAAACTTCAATAATAGCTGCTGTTATTCTCCCTTCTTTTCCTTGCACAAAAAAGAGAACTTATTCCTCACACTTGCTCTCTTCTGAGAAGAATCTTACTTGTTTTCTCATGCTGATTCATCCAATTAATATAATTTTTGAAGTCTTAGATTATCAAAGCACTCTTAAATCGATGTTTATACTTAGATGGTGTTTTGATTTAATTGTGTGCAGGTTATATCGGTCAAGCATAATCCGATTATTCGATTAGCAGAATCAGTTAACAAAAGTTATACATAAAACCAAAGAGATATATAATCACTAAGATCAACTAAAATAGTTACCTTTATTCCATTAGCATGCCACCTTCTAAGAGCCTCAGGAACATCATCATAAACAACCCCCTGCAGTTCCTTGTTCTGAAATCTTGTCCTCCATATATGGCCCTGCATGTCAGCATGAAAATAAGACATCTCTAACAGCTGTCAGCTATGTTCTACTAAGACCAAGTTATATCTGTTACTACCTGCAGCTGTTTAAGTGATGTGATTTTTCGATCTGCTTTGATCATGGCTTCGACATTAGCGACTAAGGAATCGATCACTTCCTCTTTTCCAGCATCATCGGGTGGAATTGGAACTGCCCCTGAAACCCCTCGCTTCAAGTCATCCTCGACCTGTCGGAAATCAGATCATAAAAATGAAAATTGGTGAAAAGTAAGGAGATTATTTATCAATTTATGCGCTCCTATCGATTCTGCAGCATGGACCTGATATGTCGCGATCTAAATACTCGACAGAGAATTAAGAATTCGCAGCATTTGACACAAAATTCATAGCTCACAACTTCGATTCAGAAAACATGAAGTGCAATTGGGTACTCAGAGAGGATAATTATGTTCGAACAATACGAATGCGTCGTAATCTTTTCTCACTTGCTCGCACAGCAGCTTAATATCATCTTTCGTTTCCTCGCTGTCGTATGTCCACGTTAAATGCTTCCGCACGTTGTTTCGAGCATAGGGAAATAAAACATCAGTAACAAATGATATCGGAGATGTTGCTCCCTCAATGTCGAGCACAATTCCTCGCTGCCAAAATAATCGAAAACTAAATAGTTAAAAAAACAAGCAGATATGCAAGATTATCTATTTACATACATACAAATTTTTTAAAAAAAAAAAAGAAAAAAAGAAAAATTATGAAAGCTAAGAACTTACTACTATTGATGGTTCAAGGATGTAAATGCTATTTTGCACCATAGCCCTTGAAGAACCATTTAAATTCTTAATTTTGACATGATGTGCTTTTCCTTTGCTTAGTTTATGAACATGACATTGAGTAACTCTGATAATTCTCAACGAGTGGGGCTTGATTGCAGCAGAAAATAGATGATAATGATACAAATTATTAACCTGAAAAAAGCACAATAGAAAAAAAAAAAAGAAGAAAAATACAACACATGTCCTTAATTGTAAACACTTGAAAAAAAAAAAAGAGTAGAAGGAATCATACATAATTAAATGATGGTGGAATTGTTGCCGCAGACGCCATTTTTCCCCTACAAAAGCACAGTTTTTAATTTTTTATATTTAATTTGTTATTTTCTTTTGTTTGTTTTTTGTTTTGTTTTTGGTTTTTTTTTCATTTGCGAGGAGAGGTGGGGAGAGCGTGGAGAATCCCCTGTTCGGATAGGAGTGATGGGTGAAAATGGATCGGATATCATAGTATCCGATAAAACATCGGATCCGATCCGGCTTCGGATATGACAACTATCAAAGCGGCAAAGTCATAATCCTCAATTGCGATCTCTCAAAAAAAAAAAAAAAAAATCCCCAGAGACGCATATATGCTTCGTTTGTGATTGCGGAGGGATTACGTTACGTGTTTATCTCTCAAAAAAAAATCTTATTTATTTTTGTACGTAATATTTTATTGCGATCAATCGGTTATTGTATATTTTCTGCGATCCCACCTAAGGGTAGAAATGAGCCGAGCTCGAGCAAGCTTACGTCAGCTCAAGCTTGGCTTGAACATAATTTTGAGCCTAAAGTTAGGCTCAAGCTCGGCGTGAAATTAATTCGAGTTGAGCGAGCTCGAGCCCTAAACGAGCCATTTGAAATTCTTAACATCGTACAATCTATAGTTTAATTTTTATAAAACATTATCTAAAAATTCGATACCAAAAAATATATCTAATAGTTCAATATACAAAATGAATGAATAAAATACGATATTATAATATTAAAAAAAATTAGGAAAAGCGACTCTGTGAGCGAGTGAAAAGAGAGAGAGAGAGAGCAATTAGAGTAGGATTTTACTAGTTTGGTTTTGTGGACCCAATAATCTAAATTCTATACAAATATAATTAAAATATATACTATATATTATTTTGTATAATTAATATATATATTATATATAATTATATAGAGAGAGAGTTTGGTTACTATACTGTTATTAGTATAGACCTCTTTATACTCATAAATTTTCGACCATTAGATCTATGCTTTTGACTATTTCCATCCATAAATCATATTATACAACTAACCACCCATTCAATCCTAGGGGACCATTATCATTCTAATTGCATATTCAACGACCGAAAATTTATGAGTATAAAGAAATTTATATTTATTAGAGTATAGTAGCTCTAGCATATATATATATATATATATATATATATATATATATATAGTTACTATACATTAATAATCACCATCGCTTGCATATAGCTTTCGGCCCTTTGATTGAAAGGATGTGTGGTCAGGATGATAGTAGCCCCCTAAAGTTGAGGAGGTGGCTAGTTAATATATGATCTAATGGATGAAAATGGCTAAGGGGTAGAATATAATGGCAGAAAACTCGATATCACCAAACAGTTGGAACTATCGATAGTTTAGTAGGCCGAACTTTATAATATATATATATATAATTTGAGCTCCTATGCTTTTAAAAGTACCAAGTCATTGGTACTTGTGGTTTTCGGCCTTTGGATTAAACAATGTTGCGGTTAAGATGATGTGGGCCCCTGAGTTGAGTGGGTGTTGGTTGAATAGTATAATCTAACGGAAAAATGAATCAAAGGCGTAAATCTAACGGTAAAAAATTACAAGCACAAAGTGCTTTGTACTTTTACAAGTACCGTAGCGGACTATATATATATCTATATATATATAATATATATATAATTATAATATATGTATATATATATATAGTAGATCTAACGGGCAGAAAACTCGATAGCACAAAACGACTGGTACTATAGATAGTATAATAGCCCGGACTATATATATATATAGAGAGAGAGAGAGAGAAGATACAGTCCGGCTACTATATTATTGAAAGTACCAATGTTTAGTGCTGGCGAATTTTGTGCGCGTTAGATTTACACCTTTGATCAATTCCACTTGATATATCATACTATACAACAACTAACCCACTCAACTCTAGGGGATCACTATCATCCTATTAATAGTATAGTAGACAATATATATATATAATATATATATATATATATATATATTATATATATATATATATGAGTTGAGCTATGATACTTTTACAAGTATCACTATTATGGGCTATTAGGTTTTAAACGCAATTGGATCTACTTTTTGATTATAATAGTTCTTGGATTAAACACTATTCCACTACCACCACCTACCATCATCATCTCAACGTCACATTCTTTCATCCAAGGGCTAAAAAACACACAAGTTCATCCCCATGATACTTTTACAAGTATTCTAGCCCTACTCATATATATATATATATATATATATATATATATATATATATATATATAATTGAGCTAGAATACTTTTAGAAGCACCAACCCCTTGGTGCTTCTAAGTTTCTAGCCCTTAGATCTACTCCTTAATTACTAATAACCCTTGGATCAAATACTATTCCACCTACCATCACCTACCACTACCTACCACCATCATCTCAATCCTACATCTCTCTATCCAATGGTTAAAAACTCAAAAGCACCACCCCCTTGGTGTTTTTGAGAGTATTCTAGCTCAACTATATATATATATATAGCGCAGGGCTGCTATGCTCTCAGGAGAACGGAGGTTTATGTGCTCCTGAGCCGTTTTCGATGATGGAATTTTCGAATCGACGATCGGCTCCGTTATACTTAATCTAGCGCATTTGAAGTTTCTAGAAAATAATTTTTGCGATTTTTTGATATCATTTACCTAGTGATCGAAAGGATTCAAAATCCATAATTTTTAATGGTTGATATCTGCTGTTTTCAAATTTAACGGTGTAGAAGTATTCAAATCAGATGAAATTTTGATACAAAATTTTTTGTACTGTCTACAACAAAATCAATATTTCTGATAAAAAATTTTAGTGCTATATCACCACTTTTTATAAGGATTTTTATTTTCAGCCGTTAAAAATTATTAATTTTGAATCATTTCGATTGCTAGGTAAATGATATCGAAAAATCACAAAAATTATTTTCTAGAAACTTCAAATACGCTAGATCAAGTTTAACGGAGCCGATCGTCGATTCGAAAACTCCATCATCGAAAACGGCTCAGGAGCACGGAGGCCTCCGTGCTCCTGAGAGCACAGCAGCCCTTCTCTATATATATATATAGGGTTAATTTTATACAAGTCCCTGCAAACATGATGAATAGCAGATATATTCCTGCAAAGTTTAACTTTCATAAGTTATCCCTTCAAAAGTTCTAATGTATTCAGATATGTCCATGTCGTTAATCTCTATTAGAGAAATCTAGTTAACCATTGTTAAAATACTTAACTATAGTCAGTTAATTAATTAGGTAAAAAGACATTTTTATCTTTTTTCCTCTTCCTCTCCTGCTTCTTTTTCTTCCTTTTCTTCTTCTTCCTCTTCCTCTTCTGTTTCTTCTTCTTCCTCTTCTTCTTCATATCCTCATTTTTCTCCTCATTTTTTCCTCCTTCTTCTTTTTCTTCGTCGTCATTGTCGATGATCCGATCGTCATTGCCGTCGTGGTGCCCACGTAGGCCATCGTCATAGGCGCCTCCGACGGCATCGGCCACGCCGTGACGTCGACAAGCTCCGCAACCCCGTTGGCGGCAACCCCGACAAGCTCCGCAAGGTCGCCGTCGCCGCCGCCGCCGCTTCCACAGCCTGAAGAGGAAGAGGAAGAGGAAGAGGGCAAGGGCAAAGTTGTCATTTTATAATTCTACTGTTAAAAAATTAACAGTTCTCTAACTGATTCTAACCAGAGGGACATATGTGAATACATTAAGACTTTTGCAGGAATAACTTATGAAAGTTGAACTTTGCAGGAATATATCTGCTATTCATCATGTTTGCGGGGACCTGTATGAATTAACCCATATATATATATATATATAGAGTCTGGCTACTATTCTCTTAATAGGATAGAAGCCTTTGTCATATCAAGTCGTTTTAGATGATTGAGACTTCAAATTGATAAACCATTGAAGTGATCTACACTTTTAGAAAAATTTAGAAACTAAATTTTATAATTTTTAAAAATCATTATCAAGCCCATCGAAGAGTCAAAAAATGAACGGTTAAAAATAAATGACCTTCTGAAAACAGTGGTTAGACTTTCTCAATTTACAATCGGAGTTATTAAAAATTATCTAAATAGTATAAAGAATTTTCTATCAAAAATTCAATCATTTTGGATTACTCTACATTATTAAACAAGCAAATGGTTCATATAGGCCGTAAAAAACGGTCAATTTTTTAATCCTTTGATCACTATGTAAATAAATTTTAAAATTTATAAAATTTAGTTTCTAGATAATTCAAATACTCTAAATTAATTTCAACGGTTCCGATCATCAATTTGGAATCTCTATCATCAAAAACTATTTGATAGGACGAAGGTCTCTATCATCCTAAAAGGATGGCAGTAGGGATGCAAATGGATCCGGGTTGGTGGAGCTCCACCCCGATCCGCCCCGACTGGGGTGGTAAGTGGGAACAAAAAATATAGAAAAATATAACCCGCCCCGAATCCGCCCCGATCCGCCAGTAAATGCGAGCGGGGAGCGGGGGAGGCGGGAGACTCTTTTCTTCCTTTGAATCTATCCCGATCCGGTTAAAATCCTGCTCCCGCCCCGAATGGAGCGGTAAGTGGGAGCCAAAAATAAAATAAAAAGTAACCCGACCCGAATCTTGCCCCGCCCAGATAAGAACATGGAGCGGGAGGTGGGGAAACTCTCCCGCCCCGGATCCGCCCCGTTTGAATCCCTATGATTGGCCAGGTTTAATATAATATATTATATATATATATATATATATATATATATATATTGGGCCAGTTGAATTATTCCTGAATTATTGAAAATCTGAATAAAAAATTTATAATTTTTATGTTTAAATATATATTATCTTATATTTTATGTTTTATACTGAATTTATTTTTTAAGCCGAATTTTTCAACGAATTTAAAAATTAGAAAACAAATTTTATGCGTATTATACCCGTATTGAATTTTTGCCGAATTCGAATTAACTAACTATGTTTTTTAGTACATTAATGCACAACTACCTTGCACAACACAAATCATAAATGCTAATAAGCTACATTATTACTTTCATGAAAAGAATGGTGCAACCACTCATTTATAGTAGATTAAAGCATATGCACCAAACTAGCTAATTGTTGACTCAACAACCCTGATTACAATCTGAATAGTAGGGCAGGAAAGTACTTAATTTTTATAAACTCACAAGTAAATTACAACCTAGTAAATAATTATCTCTCCCTAACTATTTATTCAACCACTCATTTATAAATGGCCTACAGGTGAGGGGCCTCAATACATTTTTAAGATCAGTTCCTTCTTTTTTTCTTTTTTCTTTTTTTTTTTTTTTTGAGGAGAAGGTAGCATGCTAACTGCTTCATTCATATATTAATTTGTTTGAAGGATTCTTAAAATATTCTATTAACATAGTACAAATGATTAGTTGGCTTGTTATATATTAAGATAAATTCTAATTGTTAGTTTTATTAGGTTTTCTAATTGTCTTAGTAGCTAGCCCCATAGTAGGCAATTATTCAGAGAGTATAAAACAGGAAAACTCAAATAAATAATTGGTCACTTGTGCTAAAAAGTAATTTATTGTTGAAAACAAGCAATTTTTTTTTTTTTTTTGGAGAAATTATTGCCTACACTGGGTGTATAAGTACAACTCACACATATTGCACCTATCAAATCTAATTCAATATGTGTTTTTTGCACTGTTTTTTTTAAATGGTTTCTAACTTGTTATTACGGTTACAATTAATCATTATAGAACTAGAAAACTGTTGTTGCATATATGTTCGCATTGTTCTTTTTTTTTTGAGAGATAGATAGCACGCGCGCTATCCGCTTCGCTTATTTCATTTAGAAATAAACTTAGCTAGAAATGTGAATCAACTAGGATTCGAACTTGAGTCTCGGATACCAACCACCGAGTTCTTTGCCACTTAAACTATATATATATATATATATAGAGAGAGAGAGAGAGAGAGAGAGAGAGAGAGAGAGAGAGAGGTGAGCTTCGTGTCTGTGACCTTTTTTAACGCCGGATCGTCTCAAAATCTGTACAATATGATTAATAATGTATCTATTTAAATCTCATTTATTAACATGTATGGATCTTAAGGCTATCCGATTGTTAAAAAATTATAAATATACAGAAACTCAAAGCTCTCTCTCTCTCTATATATATATATATAATTTCCAAATGCAGACTTTGCTTGCGCTATTTAATTATCATGTCCTTGAAGTTTGTCGCTATGTTGTTCTCGATCGTCCGATCTCATCCCTCCCGGTCCCAGTTGGAACCTGCGATCGATCGTGAGGTGACCGTTAAAACGTTGCTCTTCAGCTACAGTGATTAATTGTTGTCTCCTAATTAATGAAACAGTCCATTTCCATCAGAAAATTAAGGGGAGGATTAATCTAAAGGATTAACTTAAGTAGTGTTAGGTAAAAAATTACGATTAAAAAAGGTTGTGTCAAATCTTGTTTATACTGTAGCGTACCATGGAATTCGATCCGTTTGATCTGGTGACTTATTGTCTTTGATTTATTGGTTACAAAACCATGAAATTTTTTTGTAGGGCTACAGAATATTTTATCCATAAAGCCTTATAAGTAGATGGGAACCCGAACTAGTTATAACTCATTCATACCGATCGTCCCTAGAGCAAGTGGCAAAGGACTTGGCGGTTGGTATCCGAGATCCAAATTCGAATTCTAGTTGATTTACATTTTCAGCCAAATTTATTTCTAAATAAAATAAACGAAGCGGATAGTGTGCTACCTATTTCTCAAAAAAAAAAAAGAGAAAAGGTTATAACTCATACGTTGTACTTGGTCGCCGCTTCAGTCGCTGATCGCCTAGCCACTTCTTTTTTTATTTTTTTTTTCTACCATCTTTTCAATCCGTTTGTATTATTTATCAAATAACTCAAAAATCATGTTAAAGTAAGTGTATATATATATATATATATATATATATATATATATATNATATATATATATATATATATATATATATATATATATATATATATATATTAATACAGAAGATAATGAAACTGATGATTTACAGTAGTGCAAGTAATGACCCAGAGTTTTATTTTCACTAATTCGTGCTTATTACAGAATACGTAGCTCACTATTATTAATAGCATTAATTGTGAAACAACCGTTATACTTTAACCATTTAAACCGTTAGAGAACGATATTTATATAATTTTATATTTAACACTCTCCCTCACGTCTGGGCTCGAGATTTTTTAGTCGGCCCATGACGTGGGTTTGAATTAAATGGGAGAAAATTAATATATTATGAGCCTGACATGACTTGAATTAAGGACCTCCTGTTATGATATCATGTGAAACAACCGTTATACTCTAACAGTTTAAGCTGTTAGAGAACGATATTTATTTAATTTTATATTTAACGTTAATTAATCCCCATTGCTCACATAATGGAGCAAGGATCGGAGCAAGGGGAATCAACCATAATACACATAGGAGGTGGATGTGAGCAAGGAGGCGGCGGCGGCGGTGGGGGCTCCTGCTTCGGCTTTGGCTTTGGATCCGGCGGCGGCGGCGGCGGCTTCACCTCTGCTAGTGTGAGGAGTTGTATACACCCTAATTTCTTCTCCAACGACTTGAGCAGTCTGACCCAGTAAATTCCAGTCCCAGTTATCACCAGCTTATCTCCCTCCACTCCCACGTTTTCAACACCTGCAAATTTTAAGCTAAAAAATTACGCAATTTGGTTTGTGTCCTAATATTGATTAATTATGGAAGCTTATTTAATTAAGCTTCTTTTTACAGTAAAAAAGCTCTAGACCGCAAACCACCGCGTACCTTTCAAAACTGCAAAGAACTATTATCTCACTACAAAAAACGTTACATTTAAGGATGCTCTTTTTTATATTTTACGATGCTTAATATATTCCAACGTCACTTTTGAAAGCGTCGGCAAATGAAGAGTTGCCACGCATATATCGACGCTTATACCAAGCATCGGTAAAATATATTCTGATGCTTTATAGTGTCAGGATTTTTTAAATCCTGACGCTCTAAAGCGTCGGAAAATTAAAAATATATAATAGTAAAATTTATCATCATTTAATAAATTGTTTGATATCATATGACGATACTTTTTGAAGTGTCGGTATTTTCTATATTGTAAAAACACTTAGAGACGCTTTCCCTAAGCGTCGTCTAAAAAGAGTCCTTATATTAAATTTTTTTTTTGTAGTATCTAGCTATATCGAGAATATATATACCTCCATGCAATGATTAGTTCTTAAAATGAAATGTAACTTGATAGATATAGTCAATAACATTTAAAGAGCCTTTAGTTTAGAGCAGGGCGAAATGCATAACTAGTCAGAGACCCAGTATCTAATTAAGTCGCGAATGTATATATACTTATTGTCCAAACTTTGGCATCAAAGTTCTCAATAAAGCTCCTACATGTAATGTTTATATTTGGACACATATATATATATATATAGAGTTTGACTGGGCTACTATCGGTAGTAAACTGTTCGGTTTATTACCGATTTGTTTTTGATGATAGAGCTTCCAAATCGACGATCGGCACCGTTGAACATGATCTAGACCATTTAAATTATCTAGAAATCAATTTTCATGATTTTTTGACATCACTAACTGAACGATCAAAGGGTCACAAAATCTATAATTTTAATAGCAGATATGGTGCGGTTGCTCGTTTAACGGTATAGAAGAGTTCAAATCAATTAATTTTTTGTTAAAAAATTCTTTAAACTATTTAAAATAAGATCTAGACTCTAGATCTCAAATATAAAAATTGTATCATCATTTTTTGAAGAATATTCATTTCCAGCCATTCATTTTTCTGTTCACTTGATGGACAAGAGAACAGTATCGAAAATGTGTGAAATTTGATTTCCAGATAGTTTAAATAGTTTAGATCATGTTTAACGGCCACTATAGCACCCGGGCCGGGCCGGGCCCGGCAGGCACTTCGGGCCGTGCTGGGCCTCACATTTGGAGCCCGACGGCCCGACACGGCACGGCCCGAAACGGGCCTGGGCCGTGCCGGGCCGAGGTAAAGCTAGCGACTCGGCCCTTTTATTCTACGAGTTGTTGCTTTCGAGCTCCTTTATTTTTATTAGTAAGATAGGGTGTTCCTGAGTTTGCACCCTTTGCAGCTTTCAAGCCCCTTTATTAGTAGGGTTGCTGGGAATCAATCCCTCTTAGAAAGCAAACCACTAATAGCCAAGAGCTAGATTGAAATCTATGGAATTGCCCTGGCGTTGATTTGAAGATCCCTCTTGAACAGAATGATTAAACATAAGATCAAACCAGAGATTCATCTTTTTCGAGATATTAATGGAAAACGAATCCATAACTGTATTTCGGATCAAGGGCTGACTTACTAAAAAATGCCATTAGAAGCAGCAGAATTGAGCATAGATTATNATATTTTTTTTAAATTATATGTACATTTTTTAAAAAATAAAAAAAGGAGCCGGCCCGGAGAACGGCCCGGCCCGGCATGGCCCGTGCCTTCCGGGCCCAGGGGCTGTGCTGGGCCGGATGGTAGGGAGTTTGGGCCCGGCACGGCCCGCCTTGGATTTAGTCACGGGCCGGGCCGGGCCACTCTCCAGCTCGGTTCGGCCCGAAAAATGTGGGCCTTGCCAGCCCGGCACGGCCCACATTACACCCCTAACTATACCATAATTGTATTATTATTTATATTCGTGTTTGTTTCGGTTTACACATCATTTTGATTATATCTAGACAATATTAACTCTTGAGGAGGAAAAAAAATAAACTGTCACACTTAGCCCAAGTGGCAAAAAAATTTAATGGTTGATATTCGAAGTTCTAAGTTCAAAATCTAAAAACTTCACATGTTCAGATAAATATATATATATTTTTAAAAAGAATGAAGTGCATGGACAACAGATGCTTCCCCTCTCTCTCTCTCTCTCTCAAAAATAAAAAAAAAGTAATGAAAATAATACCAAATGTAAGGCGTAAAATAGTAATTAATTATGGGGGGCACCAATTACGTACCATCTGTTAGTGAAGCAATCTTCATGGCTTGTTGCCTCGTGTTTTTGCACTCCACTTGCACCTTAATCTCTATCTTTTGCTGCATTACATATTAATCAATTCCCCAACTCAATTTACTTACTCTTTATTATTGACATTACAACATATAGTAATTATATTATTCAATACAAAAACAAATTAGTAATTCTCAGCTAGAAATTGAAAACATACGAAACTTATCCGGAAACTATGTTGCGCTTGATCAAACTAACCATTTAATTCTTCAAGTACCAACCACCAACCCCTTTGCCACTTGGACTAGAGACGGTCGGTATGTTAGATATATAGTTGATGGATCATATATAGTTCTGGTAAGTTCGGCATGTGCATGTTTACTATTTCAAACTAGCTCAACCCAATGTTTAAACATAAAACTCAAAAGAACACTTTATTGAAGGTCATATAACATATGAAAAAGATGATTGAATCTATAAGCTTATGATAAGAGAATTAATTACCTTTATTGCCATAAATTAAGATGATGAGTAAATCTCTAACACATGCAATGGAATGGGATGCTCCTAGTGAATCGTTTGTGGACAGGAATTGATATATTTATAGAGAGAGATTAGGAAAGGGGATAGGATATTAACAATCCTATTTTTTTTTTTTCTATATTATAAGTTAAATTAATTGATTGTTTTGTTGCTCTGGTACATGCATGGATAAGAAAACGAAGTTGTCCCAATTCTCTTTTTATTAATACCCCTCTAATTAATTTGCTACTGTTGGAGTCAACTGTTAGGTCAAGAATATTGGGGTTCAATTTATATTTTTTTTCTCTTTTATTCCTTTTTTTTTTGTTTGTTTGAGTGCATGACAGGTAATGTGTTTGGATTTCGTCAACTATTAATTGAAGTTAGGAGCCTTTAATTTAATATGGTTTTCAAGTTTTGATTTCTTATTTCAACCTAACTTTTTTTTTTTTTTTTTGTGGCCTGATCATGTTTTAAGTGTGTGTGAGAGAGATTGGAAGTTAGTTGCTGCATCTAGAGCCACCATAGCCTTATCGCCGTTCCAAACTAATTTCACTAAGCTCTCTTTAATGCACTAAAAAAGTGACGTTAACGAAACCTTATCTATTGACACCTATGTGCACCGGAACAAAAACTTTCACTTAAGACCTACGTCGTATGAAAAAGGTATTATGATTGAGAATATAAAGAACTAGAGATTTTAGTACCTTTTTCTTTTGAGAATGAGGTAGCATGCTACCGCCTCATTCAATAAAGAAAAAAAAATACTGATTAATAATCATATTTAAGTATTTTGGACAGATAATTTAGATCAGATGAGTTTTCAGTGTTAGTGGACTGGATTATTACATTTGGTATTAAAATTAGTTACTAGCTATNGTAATGTGTTTGGATTTCGTCATCTACTAATTAAAGTTAGGAGCCTTTAATTTAATATGGTTTTCAAATTTTGATTTCTTATTTCAACCTAACTTTTTTTTTTTTTTTTTGTGGCCTGATCATGTTTTAAGTGTGTGTGAGAGAGATTGGAAGTTAGTTGCTGCATCTAGAGCCACCATAGCCTTATCGCCGTTCCAAACTAATTTCACTAAGCTCTCTTTAATGCACTAAAAAAGTGACGTTAACGAAACCTTATCTATTGACACCTATGTGCACCGGAACAAAAACTTTCACTTAAGACCTACGTCGTATGAAAAAGGTATTATGATTGAGAATATAAAGAACTAGAGATTTTAGTACCTTTTTCTTTTGAGAATGAGGTAGCATGCTACCGCCTCATTCAATAAAGAAAAAAAAATACTGATTAATAATCATATTTAAGTATTTTGGACAGATAATTTAGATCAGATGAGTTTTCAGTGTTAGTGGACTGGATTATTACATTTGGTATTAAAATTAGTTACTAGCTATTTTGAACTATCAAAAGATGACATTAAAATGTTAAGACGAGATGCTATGTCCTCTCTCATGTCTCAACTTCTATCAAAGCATTTGCGGGGTTTTTATTTAAGTAATAAAAGTTTAAAACTTCTTTAAAATTGTGTTAAAAATCCGAGATATAGCCTATTAGATATTGAACTGATCAACAGATCAATGCCCCAAATTAAAGTTTTAAATCACCAAGTAAATAACAAATTCCAACAGTTCTTACTCAACTCCTTGCTTTAATTTGCCAACAATTTGACTCCTAAACAGGAGCACTCGAAGAGTATGTTTTATCTGCACCTGTTGGTTTAAATGAGTCAGTATTCTGCCCTGTGGCGGAAGGCCATGTTGGACCGAGTCATATTCGAAATGGCGTGAGACTGGGGTGGGACAAGTCATGTTCGAAGTGGCGTAAGATTGGTTGGGCCGAGTTATAAGCGAAATCCGTGGACGCTGTATCTGTACACTTTAAGTGAATTGGTTGTGTATTTCTAACAGCTCGAATTTTTATGATTAATAGTTAGCACCAACGATCTTACAAGTGGTATCAGAACCAAAGGTCACGGGTTTGATTTCCGCATGTTGCAAATGTGTCTAGATGTTGGAGGGGGTATTGTTGACTTAAATAAGTCAGCATCCTGCCCTGTGGCGGGAGGCCATGTTGGGCCGTGGCGGGAGGCCATGTTCGAAATAGTGTGAGGCTGGGGTGGGCCAAATCATGTTCGAAGTGGCGTGAAACTGGTTGAGTCGAGTCACAATCGAAACCCATGGATGCTGTATCTGTACGTTTTAAGTGAATTGATTGCGTATTTCTAACAGCTCGAGCTTTTGGGATTAATGGTTAACGCCAACAACCCGACAGACCATCATATAATTTATCTCAAATTTCTTTAATCTACAATGAAAACACCAAAAATAGCAATAATTTGGATTTGAAGCTACAAAAGTTATCTTAAATGCTAAGGCTCTCTCTTAGCCCATGATATACAAATTTCTTTTAAGCTGCTCAGAAGCTGGAAAATCATTGATTAGCCATTGCATACGCAATTCAACAACAAAAAGCAAAAAAAAAAACAAAACAAAACAAAAATCCAAAGTAATCAATAAAAAGAAGAGTAGATATATAGAGACACAGAAAGAGAGAGAAATCGACATATAAATACTCTTTGAAAAATCTGAATTTTCATGCATGCATGCCTTTAGAAAGATCAACTTGTTAGAAATAAACTTACAAAAACACTACCTTATACGGAAAAAAAAAAAAGTTTTTCAATACAAAAAAAGATTTCAAATAAAGAGTGAAAGAAGTTGCAGTTCCTAGAGGTAGTTGTGGAAATTGAGATCCTACATGACCATATTATGTGACTAAGCATCCCCAGATACGGACGTGAGAACGAAATACTACACAATTTAGACACGACGACTTAGTAGATTCTTAAAAATTAGAACATGAACACAATGTAATACTGCTAACAAAATATAATATTAGCAATATTATAATAATATATATTTATTATATATAAAATATTAATTTTGCTAAAATATCGTTATATTTTTATAGGAATGATAGTTTTTTTTTTTTTAGAGAATAGATAGCACGCTACCTGCTTCATTCATTGAATGGATGAATTAGGCTTCATAGAAATGATAGTTAATAAAATTGTTGTTAATAGTTTATATATTTTTAGTATGAAAATTTTTCACCACCATTCATAATTTATTTATATTGTCTAAAAAAATTTCGTATACATTCATTAAAAGCCAAAATATGATATTTGTATAAAAAAATAAAATAAAAAATATTTTTTGATGGGTTGCAACATGGACTCATACCAAGCACATGACCATAGCATATCTGCGAACACAAGTCTGACACAAACATACGCGCAAACACGCAAGATTTAAAAAAGTGTCTGTAATGCATAGTTTTATACTTTTATGTGATGATTTTGAAGAAACAAATCCGGCTACAAATAAGTTGAACATAAGCAAACGGACAATCCATCCACAACTAGAAAGATTCACAATTAATTATACAAAAATTAAAAAAAATACAACAATAAAAAACAAAAATGAAGTCCTTAATTACATCAAATCCATCCATCCGCAACAATAAAAGTAAAGAAAATATATATAACACAAGTCTTTAATTTTAAACACTTGAAAAAATAAAATTTATTTCGTCGTAAGAAATTATTATTAAATAGGATAACAAACTACTACATAATATAAGTCGTAGGGTGATAAAATGCAAATCATAGATGGTATATTGGTACTATATATGCTACATTATTTTCATGAAAAGAGTGATGCAGCTACTCTATTTTATATTTTTTTAGTACATTAATGCACAACTACCTTGCTCAAATATCATAGATGCTAACATGCTACATTAATTATTAATTATTTTCATGAAAGGAATGATGCAACCACTCATTTTAATTTACAGTAGATTAAAGTATATACTCCAAACTATTGACTCTACCCACCATAATTACAATACGAATAAATTTATATAAAGCATGTAGGGCAGGAAAGTACTTTTTATAAACTCATAAGTTAATCACAACGTAGTGTTTAATTAATTGTGTATCCCTAACTGTTTATTCATTCACTCATTTATAAATGGCGTACTAGTGAGGGCCTCCATATATTTTTACCCTTTAAAATTTCAAAAATATTTTTAGGTAATTACAGAGTTAATGAAGAGAACTAAACGATCAAATTACCTTTACTTATTTTATAATAACAAATATTTTTTAATATATTTATATTATTTTCAAGAGCATTTTGAGTATAAATTATAAGAAATTGATGGAATAATTCGGATAATTAATGATGTATGCTAATATACATATATCAAGAGTAGGGCTATATAGTACTATTACGAGTATAGAGCCCTTCGTACTCATAAGTTGTTTTTGATGATGGGGCTTCCGAATCGACGATCCACTCCGTTAAATATGATCTAGAGTATTTGAAACTTTTAAAAAATAAATTTCGTAAGTTTTCAAAATCATAATAAAGTCAATCAAGCGGATATAAAATAAACGGTCAAAATCGAACGACGTCCTAAAAATGGATGATTGGATCCTTTAATTTAAGATCGGAGTTATTGATCTTTATCTAGATAGTGAATAGAATTTTCTATCAAAAATTCAACCAATTCCAATTCTTTTACGCCGTTAAGCTAGCAAGTATTACATACCAGCCGTTAAAAATTATCAATTTTGTGAGCTTTTGATCGTAAAGTAAATGATGTCGAAAAATTATGAAATTTGATTTTTAGAAGTTTTAAATGCTCTAGATAATGTTTAACGGTATGGATTGTCGATTCGGAAGCTCCATCATCGAAAATAACTTATGAGTACGAGGGCGATCGTACTCATAAGGGTATAGTAGCCGGACTCCATATATCAATATAAACTAAAATTAACGCAATTTAAATACACAATACAATTAAAGATTCTCACAATACACAATACATAAGAGTATAGTTATTAGTATAGTGTCTTTTCATTTGCATGAAATTTCTTCACACATATGATCCTGGATGAGATCTCTGATGCAGATATAAATCGCGAAAAGTGTGTGTGGTATGCAACGATTGTAGCGCCTATCAGCACAAGCTGTGTCTATTTTGTTATACTATGCTGAAAAAATATTGATACGATACAACTCCTCGCCAATGGTATGGCTCAAATTCTATTTTCTATCGATTTAATTAGTAGTTATTTGAAGCATGAAAGATTTGATAAAAATAAAATCAAAGCATGAAAGCTTCCGTCCTTTCTTCCTAAAGCTCTCTCACTGTGAAAATCTTCTTCATCAATTTCAGATAAAAAATATCATATCCAATCAGATATCTCCACATTGTATAAAAGTACAAGAATTTTTTTTGAAAGCATCGTTTTAATATAAAATATCATATTACTTCTAATTTGACTCTCCACGAGCATACTTTGCATAATATTATTATGAGTAATGCTATACTTACGAACAAGCTTTACAGCATATTATAAACTGATATAAGTGGCGGTATTTAATTAATAGAAAAGTGTAAATTGTGAGAAAATAAGCATGACTATAATTTCAAGATTGAAATATAACTAGTATGTTGTAGAGTTTGAAAAATATTATAAAATATTTTTGTAAATGATACAATAATTTTCTAGCTATGTGTTTGTGATACATTTTGTAGAGTAGAAGCGTCCGTAATATATACATAGTTATGTGATGATTTTGAGAAAACAAATCCAGCTTCAAAATAAGCTGAATATAAACACTCGAACAAATCCATCTACATCTTTCCTACAACTAGAAAGATTCACAATCAATTATACAAAAATTTTAAAAAAATTACAACAATAAAAAACAAAAATGAAGTCCTTAATTACATCAAATCCATCCATCCGCAACAATAAAAGTATAGAAAATATAACACACGTCCTTAATTTTAAACACTTGAAAAAATAAAATTTATTTCATTGTAAGAAAATATTATTATTATTTTTTTTGAGAGATAGATAGCACGCTACCCGCTTCGTTTATTTCATTTAGAAATAAACTTAACTAAAAATATGAATCAACTAGGATTAGAACTTGGGACCTCGGGTACCATCCACCGAACCTTTTGTCACTTGGTGTAGGGATGGTCAGTTGTAAAAAATTATTATTAAGTAAGATAACAAACTACTACATAATATAAGCCCCAGGTGATAAAATGCAAATCATAGATGGTATATTCGTACTATATATGCTACATTATTTTCATGAAAAGAGTGATGCAGCTACTCTATTTTATATTTTTTTTATTTTAGTACATTAATGCACAACTACCTTGCTCAAATATCATAGATGCTAATAAACTACATTAATTTCATGAAAAGAATGATGGAACCACTTATTTATAGTAGATTAAAGCATATGCACCAAGCTACTGACTCAACCACCGTAATTATAATACGACGACCGTCCTTAGCGCACGTGACAAAAAAAAAAAAAAAAAAAGAAAGAAAAAGGATAGTACTACATTTATTATGGGCTGCATATAGTCGGATTCATGTAGTGGAGGGGAAGGAGGAAGTGCACTGTATAACACTTATTACACCACGTCATATATATTTTTAATTAATTATTTTTTTTGAGAAAAATATAATAAAAATATTTTTATAAAAATTATGACAAGACCGGTGAATCTCAAGAGTATTTTGATTGGTTAAAGATATCATATCAGCAAAATAAGTATTACATTTTAAAAATTTTCGAAAGGCAAGAAATTCAGAAGATTTTGTTGTGGGCCGTGGTGTGAGTTGTTATAACAAAAACCGAAAAGATCAAATTCATCGGATGCAAAAATACCAAAAGAGAATCGAAAATGAGAGTAGAAAAATAAAGCACATAATATTTACGTGGTTCGGCCACCGGTCTACGTCCACGGACGAAGACGTTGTGGAGATCTTCATTATAATTAAAGTGGTGTACAAAATATACCTCCCTTACAAAATCCTAATCTCAAAAATACACCCATACAGTTTCTCATCTGTCGCACCAAATTAATAAAATAAAGGATAAATTTATAATAGTGGTTAAATCCTAATACGATTAGAAATACAAATCTACTAAAACTAGAATATCAACTAGATTAGGCATAATCGAAACTTAACTTAATAGGATAATCAAAACAGAATAGGGTTAAAAAAATAGCGGTTCTAAAAAATAGGATACTAATGTACTCATTTTTATAGTACATTAGTGCACAACTAACTTGCTCAACACAAATCATAGATGCTAATAAGCTACATTACTTTCATGTACGGAATGGTGCAACCACCCATTTAGAGTAGATTAAAGCATATCCACCAAACTTCTTGATTCGACCATCGTAATCACAATCTGAATAAATTTATATAAAGCAAGTTGGGCAGCAAAGTACTCTTTTTCAAATTCACAAGTAAATTACAACCTACTAATTGTTGGCCAGTATCTTGCCAAGTGGTGGGAGAGGCCAGATTGGTGGAGGTCTGGTTGGACCGAGTCATATTCGGAGTGGTATGAGATTGGTTGGCCGAGTCACAATCGAAATCCGTGGGCATTGTATCTATACGTTATAACTAAATTGACTGTATCTTTCTATTAGCTCGAGTTTTTGAGATTAATGACTAGCGACAACGATCCAACAATAATTAATTATGTATTCTTAAATTTATCCCTAACTTTTTACTCAACCACTCATTTACAAGTGGCCTACTGTACATGTTGAGCGGTCCCAATACATTTTTAAGAGTGTTTTGTTAAAAAAGAGAGAGAGAGAGAAGCAGATTGGGAATGAAAAGTATGATATACAAATTTTTTTAGTATGCATATTTATATATAAACTATGTGCAACCAATAATATTTACTTTTAAGGTAAGAATCAAAATAAAGATTTGTTAAAAGCTTGGAGAGTAAAATGTAATCTTTTTTTTTTTTTTTTGAGGATAAGGTAGTATGCTACCAACTTCATTCATTGGACAGATGAATTAGGCTACAGAAGTGAGGCAACTGGGCCTCGATTCGGATGAAAAAAAAAAATACCGATTAGCCGACAAAAATTGGTCCCAAAAAATCGACAACTGTTTAACCTTACGGACTACTCTCAGCGGTTCCAGCTAAATCTTTCTGAAGATCACATCGTTCTTGCTCTCTGAGATGATCCACCAACAAGCCGCTAGTTCCGGAAGCCTGTTACTCGTATATTGTGGGCTCTTTCTACCCGCCCATGTATCCCATATCCCTTGAACGCCGTCTCCCAACTCCCAAGGTTGCACACCCTCTACTGCCATCACAAAGATGGATTTAGCAAAGACACAAGCGGTGAACAGGTGATCCGCTGTTTCCTCTTCAGACCCGCACAGAACACAAGCCGTGTCACCGCTCCACCCTCTTTTCAGGAGGTTATCGGCCGTAAGAATCCTCTTTTTTAGGACGAGCCAGCAAAACACCTTAACTTTTAAAGGTACACGAAGTCTCCATAACTTGCTTGCGCGGGCATCCCTCGTGCCTCCATTACTCAGTAAAATGTAATCTTATTGAACATTTTGGATCTTAAATATCAAAATCAAAAGTTTGAGGATCAAATAAAACTTGACTTAAAATTTACAAACTAGTGCAATTTACCCAAAAATTGAAAAGTGATTTCAGTTTTTACTTTGCTTACGGACACCAGTATGGGATATGCCGGTCATTTCAGCAAGCATTTTGTTAGGGAAATACCGCATTGAAATCTGATTGTGATTAAAATCTAATTAGTTTTGTGATAAAAATAAATAAATCAACTTACAGATAAACACAAATATCTGAATAAAAATTTGATTTTATCCGAAAGCATGCGAGTCATTGCCCTAAAGCGTATTTCCGTCCTTACGTGCGGGATTAATCAGAAATAACATCCAAAGGTACGACCGCAATTTCTCCTTGTGCGAGCACGATCGTGAAGAAGGTTGACGGAGATTCTGTCAACACCGAATGGATAAAGAGAATATTCAAAAATAAAAGATAAAAGAATGAATCAATAGAATTAACCAATAATCTAATATTTTTTCTACCGGCTCTATCTTAAACAAGGAGAAAAAGAAATGGTATAAAAGAAAAGAGAATTTCACGCTTTTTCTCGTTACGAGAAAAAAGCAGAATCCGCCGTTTGGCGAAAGAAACGGAACGAAAAAAAAAAATCTCGTTGGTTTCTTCCTCACTAAGAAAGAAAATAAAATAAGTAAATAAATAAAATTAAATAAATAAAAGAATAAAATTAACAAATAAAAAATTATGATAAATATTAAATAAATAAATTTAAAATTCAAATAGTATAAAATTCAAATTTTAAAATTTTGAATTTTTCACAGACACATTTATATCGCTTCCTTCGTCGAACGAGCTTTCTCTCTCTCTCTCAAAAATTTTTTTTTTCTCTACTACAGAATTTTGGATGAAAATATCAACAGTTAATCATTCATTCAATCGTACGAGGTTAATTAAGAAGCTTTGAACAATGGTACTACTACATTTATTATGGACTGCGTGTTGGTAATTGGAGCATGTGGTGGATGGAAAGAAGCTCCAAAATTAATTCTGTGGTGGGCCGTGTCGTGGAGGATTTCTGTACGATCACACTTACACCACGTCATTAATAATAAGTCAAACAGATTCTTTCTTTTCAAATAAAAATACAATAAAAATATTTTTTAAAATTATGATGGGACATATTTCTAAAATAAAATATTTAATTGATTTGTTATGCCACGTCACTAATATATCCGTTACATTCTAGAATTTTTCCGTGTCGTGATTCACGCCTCCAATTGTATTCATGCTGACGTGATGCCTCGACGTTAGAAGAGACAGCTCAATATTTTTGATGCATTTCGGAAAGGACAACATCAAAATAGCGAATTAGAAAAAGAAAAATTACCGACCGTTTTCAAAGCAAGTAGTAAAGAATTTGATAATTTGTCTCTAACTGAAGTGGTAAAAAATTTAATGATTGATATTCGAGATCCTAAATTCGAATTCTATCTGATTCGTATTTTCAACTAAGTTTTTTTTCAAATAGTATGGTACTTTTTTCTAAAAAAAAAAAAAAAAAAATCCTAGTAATTAAGTGAACCTTCAACTTGATGGATTTTGGGCTTGAGTTCTAATCCTCACTTATCTCCCTTCACGTTGAACAACTTACCCGAACTCACTATAAATTTAATTGATACACTAGCAAGTTTTTTTTAAAAAAATCATCCAATCAAATATCTTCATATTGTATGAATATATAATTTCTTATTTAAAAAAAACAGCATCATGATTTCAGTACAAACTTATTTGACACAATATAATTAGTTGGGAATTGTATTATGTTAAAATCGGAACGGCGAAAAATAGATCTATAAAATAATTTAATGCTGGAAAAGAAAAGAAAAGAGAAAAGATCGTACCGATATTTTACGTGGTTCGGCCAACGGCTTACGTCCGCGGATGAAGACGGAGTAAATACTTTATTAATATCGAAAATGCGGAGTACAAAAATAATCTCTCGAAGAAACTGAAAACCAAAGTAAATATATATTCGACGCGCGTTATCGCATACGGTACCTTCTTAGCACGCATCCCGACAATATATCTCGACTCGGCTCACCAAAACAAGAATGTACGGCACCTCCGCATAAGCAAGCAAACGCGCCTTTGGCTCCTTGACCGTACAAAACCGAGAACTCTCTAATATACTAGGCTTAATGCGAGTTGCTGCCTTTCATTAATTTGGCCGTAGCGTGTGTATATAACACATGTCTTTTAACTAGAATATAATTTTAATTCAATTAGAATTACACTCTTATTTATAATCCATATATATACCAAATTAAATTTAAATTATATATAATTCTAATTAAATTATAATTTAATTTTAAGTTAAGTAACTACAAATCTAAACCAAATATAACATATTCGATGTGTTTTGTATGCTCGGCACAAATCTAAACCTAATATAACATATTCGATGTGTTTTATATACTCGGCACAAATAATTCGGTTAATTTCTCTCTAGCTCTCTCCTGCTCTTTCTAGAAGAGCCTATTGAATGTGACCCACGTGATTTATTTAAGGTGATTTATAAAAATACAGTCGGTCTATTCAAATCGATCTATAAAGATACGATAAATTTAGCAGGATATATCCGGATATGTTCTTAATGGACAGACGTGATTTAATATTTGTATATCTAAGTTATACATAAATATATTATATACGGAATTCTCGGCTTGACCCTAATTCTAATTCCTGATGGTTCCATCTCCGAGGATAAGAAAACTGCTCTTTCACAAACCGTGAACGAGAACGAATTAAGAACAAGAATCAACATCTACCATTCGAATATAAAAATCAAAATAATGACAGAAATATGATCTTAAATTTTTTTAAAGTTTAACGGAGCCCACGAGAGCATTGACTCAGTTGTGTCTGTTTTCTCACGTGCTGGGGCCAAAGCGAACGCTCACCAAGTTTTTTGTTCCCCTCCTTTCGAAGGACCACTTACATATAAAAATATCATTTCCATATTTTTTTTATTAGTATAAATAGGGGAAAACTTCAAAAACCGCTACGTGATTTCGTACTTTTTTATTTTAGTACCATATGTTTTAAAATTATCAAGTTAGTACTCTGTGATTTTATTTTTGTATCAAATTAGTACCCTATAGTTTCTCACTTTATCACTTTAGTATTATGTGGTTCAAAGTCTATCAAGTTAGTACTCTATAGTTTTATTTTTGTATCAAGTTAGTACTCCGTAATTTTTAAACCACAGGGTGCTAAAGTAAAAAAGTGCGAAACCACAGAGTACTAAAGTGATAAAGTACGAAATCACAAGGTACTAACTTTATACGCTTTAAATCACAGGATACTAAAGTGAAAAAATGCAAAACCACAGGGTACTAACTTGATACACTTTAAACCATAGAATACTAAAGTGAGAAAAAATAAAACCAGAAGGGGGTATTTAAAGTTTTCCCTATAAATAGAGAGGCTTGAGAAGGGAAGCCACTTTTTCCATTCGGAAGGGTAGGGGTGGAAACGAGCCGAGCTCGAGCGAGCTTATCTCGGCTCAAATTCGGCTTGAAATTAATTTCGACCCTAAATTTAAGCTCAAGCTTGGATTGAAATTAATTCGAGCCGAGCTCGAGCGAGCCTAATTTCGAGTCGAGCGAGCTCGAGCCCTAAACGAGCCGCTTGAAATTCTCAACATCATACGATCAATAGTTTAATTTGTATAGAATATTATTTATAATTTGATACAAAAATATGTCAAATAGTTCAAAGTACAAAATAATTATATAAAATATAGTATTATAATATGAAAAAAAAAAATTATGAGTTAAATATCTAATCTTTTCCGTCTCACGTATCTTTTCTTTCGCCTTCAATCTCCATATTATTCATTTTCATTTATACAATCAAAAATAAATAAATTATATAAATAAATATTGGATTAAACTATCCAATCATATACAACTAAAATTAAAATTTTATATGAATAATAATTTTTTACTTTAAAAATATTTTGTATATTTTCTCAAGCATACAATTAATAGCAAAGTAGGCAATGGTGGGTATATACTGTTACTTGATAACTTGGAGGGCTTCCGGTTTGGCCACTTAGGGTGAGAGACAGAAAAAAAGAAAGAGAGAAACATATTAAAAGTTTAGAGCTCTGTGAAAGAAAGAAAAAAAGGAAAAATGTATAAATTTAGTGAAATTTTGATCTTTTATTTGTCTATTGGGTTTATTTTTATGGGTCAACAATATTAGTCCAATTTTAACTAAACTCATATTATTCACTCAGTCTATATATAATTAAGGGTTATTTGCATACACGTCCCTGCAAACATAGTGAATTGCAGAAATATCCCTGCAAAACGAAAACTCTATAAGATATCCCCGCAAAAGTCTAAAGTTATGCAGATATGTCCCTGCCTTCCAGATCTGTTAGAAAATTTTCGTTAACCACGGTTAAAATACTTAACCATGGTTAATTATAACGTGAATTTACGGTTCTACCCTTCTTCTTCCTCCTCTTCTTCTTCCCTCTTTTTCGTCGCCGGCGAGGGCGACAGCGGCAGCGACGGCAGCGACAACGGCGGCGACGGCGAACCCTCTCTCTTTCTTTTCCTCCTTCTTCCTCTCCCTCTTCCCTTTTCTCCCTTCTTCTTCCTCTCCCTCTTCCTCTTCCCTCTTCTTTATCACCGGCGAGGGAGAAAATGCGACGGCGGCGACGAACCCTCTCCCTCTCCCTCTTCTTCTTCCTCTCCCTCTTTCTTTCCCTCTTCCTCTTCTTCTTCCCTCTTCTTCGCCGCCGGCGAGGGAGAAGATCCGGCGACGGCGCGCGGCGACGAACCCTTTCCCTCTTTATCTTTCTCTTCTCTCTTCTTCTCCCTCTTTCTCTCCTTCTTCCTCTTCCCTTTTTTTCTTCCTCTCATTCTTTCTCTTCCTTCTTCTTCGTCGCCGGCGAGGTCGACCCGCGCCGTCGCCGCCATCCGCTCCGGCGGCCGGAAGAGGAAAAGAAAGAAAAGGGGAAGAGGAAAACTTTTGGAGGGATATATTTGTGAGGGTAAAATGGTCATTTCACGACTTCGCTGTTAAAAAACAAACAGCTCACTAACGGATGTTAACTGCAGGGACATATCTGCCCTAATGAAGACTTTGCAGGCAACTTATGGAGTTCGATTTTGCAGGGATATATTCCGCACATTGGCTATGTTTGCAGGGCAGCTGTATGCATTTGACCCTATAATTAAAATATAATTACTATTGTATATATTTTTAATATATATATATACTTATATATAATATGAGGAGTTCTAGCTATGGTGCTTGTCAAAGAACCAAAGCACTTGTGCTTCGCTTCCTAAATTTCTTTACCGTTAGATTTAATCCTCGCGATCATTTTAACACATCTAATCTATACTATTCACCAACCATCCCACTAAACCCTAGCGGGGCCCACATCATCTTAATCGCATATCTTTTAATCTAATGACTAAAAATCCACAAAGCCAATACTCTGATACTCTTTTAAAAATATATGAGATCATATATATATCATACTTATATATTATATATATATATATATTCGAGCTTTTCGAGCTTTTCGAGCATAATTCGAACGAGCCGAGTAATACTCAAGTTCGGCTTGAAATGAATTTCGAGCCTTTTTTTTTGTTCAAGCTCGTCTCATTTAATTTCGAGTCGAGCTCGAGCGAGCCAAATATCGAGTCGAACGCGAGCCGGCTCGCTCATTTGCCAGCCCTACGGAAGGGTGAGTCGGCCTTTTTAAGAGAGGTAATGTTTTCTTATGTTGCTTTTTTTTTTTTTGTTAAATAATAGGAAATAATCTTTTATCTCTTTTAGAGATAATGTTTTCTTATGTTGCCTGTGTGTCTCCTTTTTGTTAAATAATCACTCTGTAAAATAACGGTATTTAACGATATTTAAATACTTTTATTTTTAATACTCTCCCTATAGGAGAAAATTATAATGCTAGCAGAATGATGTGACTCGAACTTAGATTTTCTTACCCTAATATAATATTAAGAAATATGAAATAATCATTATTCTCTCAAAACTTATATTAGTAAAGAATGAAATTTAAATATTTTTTTATTTACCACTTTTATTTTGAGGGTGAAGGGGGGAATAAATTACACTTTTCATCCTCAAACTATGAGGCATGTGACGGTCGTTAATTTTTATTTTATTATTATTTCTAATTCAAACTTTATAAATTATTATAACTAATTAAACTCCACAACTCAGTATAGTTCGCTAATGCTTCGTTTGGGATTGCGGAGAGATTGCGTAACGTGCGGTGAGAAAGTATGTTGGAAAAATATTCTGTTTGTTTCTGTACGTAATATTGCGTTCCGCATAGCACAATGAGTCGATTACGATATATTTTCTACGGTCTCATCGGAGAACACAGAAGCATATCCCTACATGCTTTTTCCTCAACTACATTCTATCTAATAGCGTTAGATAGGCCTCAATACCAAACTAAGCCTAAATATTGATGAGTCGCCAATAGGAAATTAATGTAGCATCTTAATTGGTATTGCAACGCTATTAATATTATATTTCTATAGTAGCAATATGAGTCTAGCTATTATACTCTTATAAGTACAATCCCCTTCGTATTTATAAGTCGTTTTCAATGATAAAGCTTTTAATTAAAATCGACAATCCATACGGTTAGACATTATCTAGAGTATTTAAAACTTTTAAAAATCAAATATTATAATTTTGCGCCATTATTTTCTTTACGATCAAAAGATATCAAAATTAATAATTTTTAATAGCCGGTGTGAAACACTTGTTATTTTAATGATGTAAAAAAATCGAAATCTGCTGAAATTTTGGTAAAATTTTTTTTTTTCACTGTCTAGATAAAGATCAATAATTCTACTCTTAAATTGACATATTCGATCATCCATTCTTAGAAAGTCATTCGATTTT
>NC_033640.1:506704-521689 GCF_001540865.1 Ananas comosus
GAGAGATCTCTTCTTTTTATGGACCTTTGGAGAATTTCGAGCATCTTAGCAAGTGCCTACATCGATGGTGTAACATGGCAATAGCATAAGTGGACTTTTGCATTCATCGCCATGATAACATAGTAGATGCATTAACCTATTGTAGTCTGTATTAATACATCTGTAAGCATACTATGCATGAAGTACGCTTATTTGCTAGATGCACCTGCTCCACCTGCATCTCCTCGCCATCTCCGAACGGCATGGTCCCCCAGATACTACCTCCAGCAATCGTATTCTCCTATCCCTACCCCTCTCCTATGACCTACCTATCCCTGTGCACGCTATTAACCACCCCCCCGGCCCCCACAATAAGACCGCCCGACACGCCCCCCACCCTCCGACGTCGCCGCGACCCCACCCCTGACCTACTGATTTATACCTAGTTCCCCACCCTGTGCGTTTGGGTCCCAGCCGTTAAGCACGAGCAGCGTACCGGCAGAGGACCGTGGTAAGGGCAATGCGCCCTGAGTAGCCTTTAGTAGCTTTCTATGGGCATTAGAGACCCCCTCTGTGTACTATAGAGAAGTAGATTATTGGAAGGTGTACAGCTTTATCCATTATGTTTAGAACTTAATGTATAATAGTGTAATTATGAAGGTGCTGATCAATTAATGAGCTAATGTATCTCTCTTATCATTACTCGTATGTTCTAATACTTTACTTGCTCTTGCTTTTTTGCACGTGATTTGTGCTCTCGCTTGTAGTTATCGATTGCTGTATTTATTCAGTTATTGTCCTTGAAACTGTTGTACACAATATCGTTGTTAGCCTTGTGGACAGAGGAGGTGCTGTCCGTTCGCGTTCTTTCACGGCCGAGCCAAATTGGTACGTCCGGCGTACACCTATCTCTTTTACGTATCCCGCACTATCGCGCAACAAGTCGTTGTTTTGCGCGAAAATATTTTATTCCCGATCAAATCATACTAGTTTCGTTATTAGTTGGAATTAAACATTCCACCTAAATATTAAGCTTAGAATAATATAGCCGTCACGGCCCCGGATTCTCGTCCCCGAGCAAGCCGAATAACCGCCGATATAAATGGAATTTCCCTGTAATATCTAACGTCAAAAAGTACCCTGAGATATACAATACTACAAACAAGTATAAAGCTGCTCAAAATAATACCAAGCTAAACAAGAGTTTCATAATAACATAGTCCAAATTCAAAATACATGTTACCGAACTGGCGAGTAAGCAACTATGTACACAACCGAAAACAAAACATCTACCTGCAGTAAGGGCTCTAGCTCTGTATCGGTAGGGCTCAACTCGCAGAAGCCCTGCCATTCGATCCTGGTCGGCAAGAGCAGCACCGCACCTGTGGCTCTGCAAAACAGATAACAAACTGTGCGTGAGAACTCTGTAAAAACAGTAGTCTCAGTGTGCCGCCCAATAAAAAACATCGGTCTACCCACTAAGTCTATCAGAAGGACAAGAGTAGTAAGAAAAAGGCAGGAAGTAACCTAACCGCATCAATTACTAGACTAATCAATGCTCTACACAACCAAACTGCAGGAATTGTCCATTGACCGACAATCCAATCGGGACTGGTAACATCCCGTCCTGGGACTGTGAATACACCCTCCCTAGCCCCTGCGCTGTCCAGGCTAAACCTCCACAAACTAACTTCCGTGACGAGCAAGTCCAAGTCATGAGCGACACCGAACGCGAAAGCACAACCCTGACCCGAGTGCACTCCGTGGCCACCAACGCGAGTACAGGCGTAATCGCTGTCAGAGGCTCAATCAGCTCCAACTAGCCAAAGTAATGTAATCGACTCAAACTGATCTACACAACTCAACAGGTAACCGTCCTCGACGGTCTGACGCCAAAAAAAGCGATACGGGTCCAACCGTCAATGTCTGACCGGCACCCCAACAGTCCGAAACAACCTGAACGATCCTGTAAAAATCGACGTCGCGAACTCAGCACGATGTAAATACCTTCTAAACACCTGGAGTACTCGTTCGAAGAAACTAGCGACATTACAATTTCGCCCTAACGCTTCCTAGACAAAAATCAAGTAGTAAAACTGTGACATGTCCAAATTCGCAATTTTTTCCATAATTCAATTCAAGTCCAACAAATGTATGATCTACTTAATTTATAAAATAATGCTCCATCCAAAATTCAGCATTGCCGTACATTACATATAGTCCAATAATTGTGATCTAAAATTAATTACCGAAATCAAGATCTATAACCATGTCGGCCAAAAACTTTAGGAGTAAAGCCGATGTAACGCCACCTCAAAGCGCTAAGCACAATCCGCTGCGACACAAAACGCGGAATCGACCCTCACCCGGCCGCCCTGCAGCACATCGATGACACACCCTCGAACGCACCGCTGGGGTGCGAGACGTCACAGAAACTCACACACAACCCGACTCCCCTCTAACGTAGTCGGGCTCAAGATAACTTGACGAGAGGCCTCAAGAACATATATAAACTACTGCACAAGTATTAAGGTGATAAGCATGCTGGGGTAAAGTGCACGTGCATCACATATCCCCAGCTAGCTTACCAACTCAAAAAGAAATAAAAAGAAAAAGGAAAAGAAAAGATAAAGAATAAGATACACATCCTCGCCCACTATAAAAAAGTTTCGTCCTCGAAAACTTAAAACATACCTTAAAGACGGGCAACGAACAAGTCCGGGGTAGGACTAACTCCATCAACTGCCTCAGGCTCCCAAGTCGCCTCCCGCTCCTCGTGATTGCTTCACTGCACTTTCACATACGAGATGACCCGATTGCGCAATTCCTTCGTCTCGCGAGCAAGAATCCGCACCGGTCGCTCCTCGTATCTCAAATCCTCGCCAATCTCTAGTGAAGTGAAGTCAATCACATGAGAGGGATCAAAAACGTATCTCCTCAATCCTGAGACGTGAAAAACATCATGGATGCCAGCAAGTCGCGGGGGTAGAGCTATCCTGTAAGCCACCGGTCCGATACGCTCCAATATTTCGAAAGGGCCAACAAAACGTGGACTAAGCTTCCCACGTACTCCAAATCGGCGTATCCCTCTGGACGGCGAGACTTTGAGAAAAACATGATCTCCAACCTGAAACTCCAAGTCTCGTCTCCTGGTATCGGCGTAGCTCCTCTGTCGGCTCTGTGCTGTCAAAAGGTGTCGTCGAACGACTCTCACCTTTTCCTCAGCCTCAAGTAGAATCTCTGGTCCAAGTGTCTTCCGCTCACCCACATCACTCCAAAATATGGGGGATCGACATCTGCGTCCATACAACGCCTCAAACGGAGCCATCTGGATGCTCGCTTGATAGCTGTTGTTGTACGCAAACTCAACCAGTCTCAAATATCGATACCACCCTCCTCCAAAGTCCAGGACACATGCCCTCAGCATGTCCTCTAGAGTCTGAATGGTCCGCTCTGACTGACCATCTGTCTGTGGGTGAAACGCCGTGCTAAAATGTAGCTGTGTACCCAAGGCGGTCTGAAGACTCCTCCAAAACTGGGATACAAACCTCGGGTCTCTGTCTGACACAATCGACACTGGCACGCCGTGCAGCCTAACGATCTCATCCAAGTATAGCTGCGCAAGTCTCTCCCTGGACCAGGTAGTCTTATAGTCCATGAATTTGAGCTAAATTAATTACCGAAATCAAGATCTATACATGTCGGTCAATAAGAACTTAGGAGTAAAGCCGATGTAACCCACCTTAAACGCTAATCACAATCCGGCGCGACAACAAAAACGGCGGAATCGGACCCTCGCCCGGCCCCCCTCGCGATGCTACGACGATGAACACACGCTCGAACGGCACCGCTACGCGACGTCGACGAAACTCCACACCACCCGAGCTCCTCCTCTACGTACGGCTCAAGAACTATATGCGTAGAGGCTCAAGAACTATATATAAATTATGCACAAGTATTAAGGTGATAAGCATGCTTGGGGGTAAGGTGCACGTGGCATCCTTATCCCCAGCTAGCTTACCAACTCAAAAGAAATAAAAAGAAAAAGGAAAAGAAAAGATAAAGAAATAAGGATACTACAGTATTATTCCAAGGTTTATTTCTAATCTTTATTAAGATTATTAATTGAATGAAAATAAATTATGTAGATATGATATATTCCTTTTATTTTAAAAACTATTAATTATATAATATTAATATATTCATTTATACTTAAATATCATAATTAATTATTTTTATTAAATTATTTTATAATAAATTAATTTTACTATAATTATTTTTCAAAATTATATTTTGTCAAATTCAAAGATCACCTTTGCTATTTTTTTTTTTTAACCATTCTTTACTATTTCATAATATTAGCCAAATGCAATTTTAATAATTCATAAAAATAGCAGCATTACAAAGTAAAGACAATTTTACTTTTATCTATGACTATCTTTGAATAAAAAGTTACTGCAGAAATAAAACAATTTATCCCAATATTCGTTAGTCCCGAACCAAACGGAGGCCAAGTATTTTGTCCATGAATCTAAATGACTCCAATATAACCCATCAAAATAGGCCCAACTAAACAAGCGTTCTTTTGCACCTAACTCCTAGCCATACTTATACACATTTCATGCTTCTTCTTGAATAAAGCCTTTATCATCATATTCGATATGTTTTTATCGGTGTGAATTTTTTTTCAAACGCCAACTTCTTCTCAAGAATATTGCATATCCAATGGCACCTAACATCAACGTGTTTGCTTCTACAATAAAAGTTGAATTCTTTGATACGTGAATAATACTTTGACTATAACAATAAATAACATATTTATTTTAGTTTAGCTCAAATTAAAAGATGAATTGTTTTATCCATAATATTTCCTTGCAAGTTTTGGTGATTGCAATGAATTGCATTTCCGTAGTTGATAAGGCCACACAATTTCACAACTTTGATTGCTATGAAATGGCAAAAGTAGCCAAATAGTTGGAAATAGACTTTTTTTGAGTCTACATCATCGACCATATCTGTATTCATATAGATATTTTGATAGAGTTAAGGCATGAATTTAATTTACCTGAGAGAAAACTAAGACTGTAAGCCTGATGGGACCGAATGTTTCAAGTTCGAAGCTTAATTAATTTAGGTTTCTAATTAAGTTCATTTCTAATAAAATAAACAAAGTAGGCAACCCCTCGAGTATACGCTATTCTATTCAGCCCCTTCTACTTTAGTTTTTTTTTATAAGAAAAAGAGTTTTTATCAAACTGATTGATGAATTTATTAAATTAATAATTTAATTCAATTTTTAGAAAATAAAACTAAATAAATTAACAATAAATAGAGTAAATAAATTTGATAAAAATATTATTCTAATTAGGAGTTGTTTGTTTCTATCGAAAAGTATGGAAAAGAGTTTTTTGAGAAAAAAATTTATGGAAAAACACCTTTTTAAAGTTTTTTTTCCGCTCGTTTGGTTGTAAAAAAAATATATATCTTTTTAGAAAAGATTTTTTTTCCAAATTTTATAAAAAAATAGTGTTTTCATTTTTCTTAGTTTTTCATAAGATCTAAAAAAAATTCCAAAAAACTCGTTTGTTTTTTAGAATCAAACAGACAGAAAATTAAAAAAAAAGGAGTTTTTTGGTTTTTTTTTTTTAAATATTTTCCACGCTTTTTTTGAAGAATGAACGGCCCCCTTTAAATATAAAATCCCAAACAAAATAAATAAAAAAAAATAGAAGTTGAGGGTGTCAATAAAAAATAAAAGAGTTGAGATGTCTATTTTAGAATGATCAAAGTTTTCTCGGTTGAACTATTGTTTTTTCTCTTCCTATTTGTTTTGATAATCTACCCTATTAGCAATTAATAAACATCTTTAACAGCTATGCAATGTTTGCTTGATGCTACATGCCTTAAGAGCTATGCAATGTTTTGTTTTTCGTTTCATTTTGTTTTTTATATACAACATTCGGGGGATCGAAACACTGAACTCTTCTCCAAAATAATACACATCATTTACACTAGCAGGTGGGTGTAGCTATGGAATGCTTTAATTTGCAGAGTTAGTTTGTAGTAAAAGTTAAATTTTGTGTAGATTAATTACTCTATTTTTGTTCTCACTGCTTTTTATCTTCTTTTTTTTGGGGTGGGGGGAACCATTTTGAATCGGATACCTAATTTTTAAAATTTTGATTTTACTGTCCAATCTTTTAGTTTGTTTGATTTGAATCAATCAAATAGTATTCGACTTCGAAATTTGAGCCAATCACTTTAATAAATTTGTAGTTGCGAGAATTATATGAAATATGCAATTTAAATTTGTAAAGATAAGCAAAGCGTCTAAATTTTAAAATCACAATGTCATTGGCTAAATTCAAATTAAAAAAAAATTAAAAGATTGAGTAGTAAAATTAAAATTTTGAAAAATTGCATAACCGATATAAAATGACCCGTAGACTCGTAGTTCGTGTAAGTTGTGTGCATTTTTTTTATTTTTATTTTTAGGTTGATTGCACCATTAATTCGTCACCAATTTTTATTAGGTTTTCAAATTGCAGCAGCATATATAAGAATGGACGCCGGAGAAGGAGGGATGGCTAGCCCAGATCAAGAACATCGAATTTCTATTCCTGATCATAATAATGCTGGTGGATCTGGTGTCAGTGTCCGCCCCGGAATCATTAATGAGGAGGCCATGATCAGTAGTCTCCCTAGCGAAACGAATGCGGATGAGGAGTGGATTAGAGAGATGGCGAGCAAAATTGATTGGGCACTCTTGGATTCGGCCCCCTGGCCCTCGCATTTCAAGGATGAAAGTGATCCTAAGATTGGCAAGTTCACGGCGCTTAAGATGATCTCTCAGCAAAGGTCGGAAACAGAAGGGAGGCTCTCTCAGCCAAGCGTGGTGACGATAGGCCCATTTCATAGGAAGGATCCCACGAGTATCTCCGACAACGAAAAATGGATGATTGTGGGCATCATGGATCGTTTGTGTGGTCTCGACTTGGCGAGCTGCCTCGAAAAGATAAGAAATCAAGTAGAAAAAGCTCGCAGCCATTACAATTTAGACGTATCTGAAAGCTCCGATTTTAAAGATGACAAAAGTTTCGCAGAGATGCTGCTGCTAGATAGCTACTTCATCCTGTCAACGTTGACCATTAAGTTACATAAAGGACTCGCACATTATACAGTATTGATGCCAACAACACCTAATCCTGTGAAGCCGATGCTTCTCCCGTTTCAAGACGGCCCTTTTAAATTTCTCGACACCATATTCAACAAAGAAGAGATCGTGCCTGATCTGCTGATCCTCGATAACCAAATCCCCTTCTTCGTGATCGAGGAGCTATTTAAGGAGCTCATGCCGGATAAGCCCCTCCATGAGTACGCCCTCGAGTTCTTTGAGACAATCCATCCAAGGTCTGCCCGACGTTACATAGACGAGGATTGTCCTCCCAGATTCCTACATCTGCTCGATCTCTTCCATTGGTCTCGGGTCCCAGAGAACAAGCACATCTTGTCTACACAGCTAGAGTCTAAATACTGGGCACCCCATAGTACTCCGAATGCGATGGAACTTAGAGAATCTGCAACAATGTTTGAAAAGAAGATGTCCGGCAGCTAGCTAGATATCACATTTCGGAGACGTTGGTTTAACCACATTATTGGGGTGCTCGACATCCCAGAGCTACACATCCGCGACTATAGCAGCTCCATCTTCCATAACCTCATCGCCTTCGAGATACAATCTTCAAGCCGGGGCCGCTGCACCGTGGCCTTTTCTGCACTTATGCGCAACTTTCTGCAAAGAGAGGAAGATGTGAAGCTGCTTCGGCAGAGAGGCATTTTGGTGAGCTCGTCCATGACAGACAAACAACTCATTGATCTCTTCACACGCTTGAGCAGATTGACTGAAAACCATCAAATGCCATACGATCTGTTTGCAATTTGCGATCAGGTCCAGTCTTACCACAAGAACCTAGTGAGTCGATTATGCGGTGGCATCATTGTCCAGTACTTTTCCAAACCAGTGGTGACTCTTTCTGTGTTTGTTGCTGCCTTGCTCTTTGTCCCCACTCTTTTGCAGACCATATATGCTATGATCTACCATAGTTGAATGCTGATCTACGTACATGTTATTAATTATTATCTAGGAGTATGATAGTAATGCGTGCATATGTTATTAAAATAAAACATGTATTGTACTACCAAATCCAAATGGGTTGTTGTTATATTCACATGTAACATCCTCTGTAAGTTGCTACCTGGTTTGGTATTCTTACTTATTATTAATGCAAGGGAGCTTTTTACTTATTATTATGAATTTTCTTCACACAAGTGATCACTCAGGATGAAATCTTCTTTTTTCTTTTTTTTTTCTTTAAATCTCCTAAGCAAATGCCTATCTAGAAAACGATGGAATACATAAATAGATTGCAATCCCAAGTAAAACCTATTATTAAGAATAGTATTTGGATCACTTATTAACGATCCCAAATATAACCGACCGTTCCTAGCGCAAATGGCAAAAGATTTGATGGTTGGTATCCGAAGTTTCAAGTTTGAATCCTAGTTGATTTATATTTGCATACCTAAATTTATTTCTAAATGAAATAAACGAAGTCGGTAGAATACTATTTATCTCCTAAAAAAAAACAAAAACAAAAACAATCCCAAATATAGCCTATTAAATATTGAGCTGATCAAGAGGGTCAATGCCCCAAATTAAAATTTTAAATCGCCAAATAAGTAACAAACTCCAACAGTTCTTATTCAAACACTCCTTGCTTTTGCTAATAATTTGACTCCTAAACAAGAGTACTCGAAGAGTATGTTTAATCAGCACCATCATATAATATATCTCAAATTTCTTTAATCTACAATTAATGAAAACATCAAAACTAGAAATAATTTGATTTTGAAGCTACAAAAGTTACCTTTTAATGCTAAGGCTCTCTCTTAGCCCGCAGATTAGCCTACTTACAATTACATTTTACTATTCTGTAATTTTATTTTTGTAAATAGCAAAGTACTAAATTTTATATTACATATCATAAAGCAATAAACATGTGATACTATTAACTAATTTACGGTACGATGCACCACCGATAATTTTCTAAAATGTTGAAGATGACACCAAAATAAAGAAAAATTAATTTTTTGAAGGAAAAACTGACGGAAAAAAAAGAAAAAGGAAACAAAAAAAACTAAATATGGAGTTAGTTAATTAATAATAAAAATATTTTATATTCATCAAGTAATAATCGCCTAAAATTGCGACTTACGCCCTACAGCAACAACATATTGCAATTCGTTCCATACAACGATTCGAACATTCTAATCCGAGTCTAATTCCTCTTTACTCCTTCCTATATAATATATATACTCTTTACACCTCCTCTCTTCGTCCTCGCGTGCGCGATCATCTCCAGCTCTCTCTCTTTCTCTCTCCTCTAGAATTTCGATCCGCCTCTTCTCTCCTCCAGGGTTTCGATCCGATCCTTCTCTGCCCCTACGTCTACGTGTGCATCGGCGAGCCTTCTCTGCCCCTACGTGTGCATCGGCGAGCCTAGGGTTGAGTACGTCCCCACCCCCACACCCTCCTCCTCCACCATCGCCTCCTCCTCGTCCACCGTCGTCGTCGAGATCACGTGGAAGAGGGTGCGCCAGTACGTCACCACGATCAACGGCACCTCCACCCTCGACCGCCGCGGCCCCGTCGAAACCCTAGTCTCCTCCTCCTCCTTCGACGCCCCCGCGCTCCTCGCGGGGGACGAGTGGTTCGACGTCGTCGCCTCCTTCCTCGCCGGCGCCCACCTCGCCCCCTTCCTCCCCGGCTCCCTCCTCGACGCCCTCTCCTTCGACCTCGACGAGGCCATCGCCAAGCGACCGCCACCGCACCTCCCCGACACCGTCCTCTACAAGCAGGAGCTCACCATCCTGCACACGCACATCCACGACGACCGGCTCCTCGCCATCCGCGATCTCCTCGACGAGATCGGCGCGGCGACGCGGCTCGCCGGCGCCAGGTGCGACGCGTGCCACACGCTGCACCGCAGAGAGTTGGATTTCCTGAGGCTGCCCTGCTCCCACGCCTTCCACAACCACTGCATCTTCGAAGCGTTCCGGAGCGACACCCGATGCCCCACCTGTCGCCGGAGATTTCGCCGGAACGATGCTTAAAATCTCTTCCTATTAGTAAGCAAGCCTCCTCCACCCTGGTTCTTCGTTTTAGGGTTTTAATTGGAGATGGCCCAATTTTTCTCGAAATTCTGGAACCATAAGGTTTTTTAATTCTATTCTGATTCGATTATTTGGCAAAGTTAAGTTTAAATTATGTATAATTTTATTAAGATTATTTCTAGTCTTATTAATATTGCATTCCTACTTATATTAGCATTTAGTTCCTATCATAAATATATATAGAGAGTTCTGTTACTATACTATCGATAGTACCAAACGTTTTGTGCAATCAAATTTTCTGTTGTTAGACCTGCCTAGTTTTCTATTACCTATCTATATATATATAGAATTCGGCTACTATATTATAAATAATATCAAGCGTTTTGTACTATCGAGTTTTCTGCCGTTTGGTCTATTATTTTGACTATTTTCATCTGTTAGATCATACTATTCAACTAGCCATTCACTCAACCCTAGAATACCAATATCATCTAGACTACACATCCCTTCATCCAAGGGTCGAAAACGTAATAACAAGTGATTGGTACTATTTATTGCATAGTATCCTAATTATATATATATATATATATACATGAATTTTTCAAGCCGAGCTAGTCCAATTATATTCAAGCTTGACTTGAAATTAATTTCGAGCCTAAATTTAGGCTCAAAGTTGACTTGAAATTAATTCAAGCCGAACTCGAATGAGCCGAATATCGAACCAAACGCGAGTCAAACAGGAATCGACTCGCTCATTTGCCAGCCCTAAATGTAAGATTTTGAAAACCTACCTCTTGTTCCACGAGTAAGGTGTTCGGCATTTGTTTTTGTTTTCCCACATGTGGCGACAAAAGGCGAGTGCTCCCCAAGGCTATTTTCCTTTTAAGAAATACAAATATAAAATTATCCCTTTCTCTGTTTTTTTCCTTTTTTTAAAAAAAAATAGTAGAAAAAGACCTCAACAAGTCAACTAGTGCCTCACATGCCGGGAATACATATAAAATTATCCCTCTCTTTTTGTTTTAATTAGTAGAGAGAGTTGTAGATCTGTTTATAAGTCTAATATAGCTTATAAAGAGGAAAACTAAGCCACTAATTCCATTTAGAAGGACAGTGGAGCTGCTCCGAGGTTTTATTGCTCTTTTTTAGAGGTATGTTTTCTTTTGTTGTGACTTGTGGGTGTGTTTGAGTGTGTGTGTGTGTGTGTTGTATGTGTGTGTTGTTTGAGACTCTTCCTATATGCCTTACATAAGCAAAAAAATTTTGTAAACAATCATTCTCCTTTTATTCGCTATGTTTTATATCTTTTCATTTTCTTTGACCTCTCTTTTTATCTGCAATTAGATTCATAATCTTTGTTATTTATTTCAATTAAATTATAGCGTAAAAAATATTATTAATTTTAATAAAAATAAAAATTACCATGTTAATATATATCACAATCCACATCTCCATCGAAAACAAAGATGTATCCAAACCTGAGTGAGAATGATCGGTATAATTAGTCAACATCTGCGTGCATATTCAATATGCAAATACGGATTCGGACATGGATATTAAATAGATACGAAATTTGGTAATCATATTTGATCCTCAAGAATGAGTGTACAATTTGGATTGGGGGCAAATACGGATAGGAATTTTGTTCTCAAGCTTTAAAATATCTACGACAGAAAACGATTAGTCATTTTGGCTAAAATATCTAGATTTTAGATTATAAAATAGTTTTATTTAAAAAACAATTTGACAAAAATTGCATTTAAAACAAATTCTTTGATTTCATAATTCTATAAATCTATATAATAAGCTCTACGCATGAGTAGCTTAAGAAAAATTTGATTCGAATTCTACTTTGAAAAATTTTATTATTATTATCAAATTTGAATCCAATTTTATCAAATAGCTAAGCGAGAGAGAGAGAGAGATAGAGAGAGAGAGAGAGAGAATTTTGGAGGGTGATGGTACCAAAAGACTTTAGAACAATTTTACTGCAAACGATTGAATTTATAGAGGAATCTGATTAAATTTATTTAGTCATAACGTACGCCCTTCTTCCCCTTCTCCTTGCTCACATACATTTAAGTGTTTTTGCTTCAGATACAATAGTTTTCATCCTCGATCCCGAAACTGAGTTTAAGTTCATTACAAATTTTCATTCACTGGATTATAGGGTGATATATATATATATATATATATATATATATATACCTCAATCTGCAGCATAAGAATGGGTGCGGAAGAAGGGATGGACCGCAGGGGGGAGCATCGAATTTCTATTGTTGATAATGCTAGCGGATCTGGTGGAAGAGTCGGAACCGAAATTGATCAAGAGGAGGTTAGTAGTCTTCCTATCAATTCGAATGAGGATGAGAAGTGGATTAGAAAGTTGCAGGAAAAAGTCGAGCGTGCATTCCCTGGTTCGACACACTGGCCCTCGCAGTTCGTCGATGAAACAGAACCCAAGATCTGCATGTTCACGATGCGCGAGGAGATCTCGCGGCCAAGGTCGGTGACAAAAGGGGAGTTCTCTCAGCCAAGGGTGGTAAGAATAGGGCCATTTCATAGGAAGGTGAGGACGAGTATTTCCAACAACAAGAAATGGATGATTGTGTACTTCGTGAACTATTTGTATCGTCTCGACTTGGCAGGCTGCATCATAAAGATAAAAAATCAAGTAGCGACTGCTCGCAGAGATTACACCGAATTAGATGTACTTGAAAGCTTCGGCTTGAAAGATGACAATAGATTCGCAAAGATGTTGCTGCTGGATAGTTACTTCATCTTGTTTGTCTTAACAGTTAAGATACGTAAAAGACCGTCAGGTTATACACTGATGCCGACGACGCCTGATTCTGCAAGGCTGCTCAACCTATTTCGAGACGACACAACTGAAGTTCTCGACATCATATTCCACAAAGACGAGATCGCGCCTGATCTGTTGATCTTCGATAATCAAATCCCTTTCTTTGTGATTGAGGAGCTTTTTAAGGAGCTCAAGTGGAATAAGCCCCTCCATGAGTATGCCCTTGAGTTCTTCAGGACAATCCATCCAAGGCCCGCACGACATTGCATAGACGAAGATAGTCCTCCCAAATTCTTACATCTGCTCGATCTTTTCCACTGGTCTCGGGTCCCAAAGAGTAAGTACATCGAACTTAGTTCCTCTTCTAAACAGCTAGATTCTATCGACTTGGCACGCCGGAGTCCGAATGCGATGGAACCTAGAGAAACCGCAACAATGTTTGGAAAGAAGAAGCCTCGGCAGCAAGATTCTATTAACTGGGCACGCCATACTCCGAATGCGATGGAACTTACAGAATCCGCAACACTGTTTGAAAAGAAGACGTCCGGCAGCTCACTGGATATCACATTCCGGAGACGTTGGTTTAAACGCATTGGTGGGGTGCTCGACATCCCAGAGTTACACATCCGCGACTACAGCAGCTTCATCTTCCATAACCTCATCGCGTTCGAGATGCAATCTTCAAGCCGGGGTCGCTGCACCATGGCCTTTTCCGTACTTATGCGGAACTTGCTGCAGAGCCAGGAAGATGTGAAGCTGCTTCGGCAACGTGGCATTTTGGCGAGCTCGTCCATAACCGACCGCAAACTCGTCAACATGTTCAAACGCTTGAGCGGATTGACCGAAAGCTATCAAATGCCGAGCGATCTATGTCACATTTGCCATCGGGTCCAGTCCCACCACAACCACGGAATGAGCCAATTCTGCGGCAGCGTCATTCTCAAGTTCTTCCCCAACCCACTGGTGACTCTTTCTGTGTTTATTGCTATCTTGCTCTTTGTTCCCACCCTCCTCCAGACCATATATAATACACTCAAATACTACCATCGTTAAATGCTCAACATGTTACTGCATGTCTAGCTAGCGTGACAGTAATGCATGCATATATATGTTGCTGAAATAAAACAATTTATTGTACTACCAAACTGGATGGATATATTTACATGTAACGTTCTCTATTGCTACCTGATCGAGTTGGTTTTTGAACTTGCATGTTATTAGCGTAGTGGTTTTTCATTTTTATGAAATTACTTCATGCAAGCTACTCTGGATGAAATCTCGATGCACATACAAACCACAAGAAATTGTGAGGAGGGCCGGGTTTGCGAGGATTGAAGTGCTCGTGCCGTGCGCACATGTAAACAGTGGAGTGCGCAAATATCTTAAATGTCCTAAGCCAAATGCCCAGAAAACGGTGGAATACATCAGTAGATAGCAATATTCCCAAGTAAATTAAGTCTATTAAGAATAGTATTTGGATCACTTGTTAACAATCCCAAATATAGCCTATTAGATGTTGAGCTGATCAAGAGATCAATGCCCCAAATTAAAATTTTAAATCGCCAAATAAGTAACAAACTCAACAGTTCTTACTCAAACACTCCTTGTTTGCTAATAATTTTACTCCTAAACAGGAGTGCTCGAAGAGTATGTTTAATCAGCACCATCATATAATATATCTCAAATTTTTTTAATCTACAATTAATGAAAACATCAAAACTAGAAATAATTTGATTTTGAAGCTACAAAAGTTATCTTTAATGCTAAGGCTCTCTCTTAGCCCGCAGATTAGCCTCCTTGCAATTATATTTTACTATTCTGTAATTTTATTTTTGTAAATAGTAAAGTGCTAAATTTTATATTACATATCATAAAGCAATAAACATGTGATACTATTAACTAATTCACGGTATGATACACCACCAATTTAAAATTTCCTAAAACGTTGAAGATGACACCAAAATAAAGAAAAATTAATTTTTTGAAGGAAAAACTGACGAAAAAAAAAAAAAAAAAAAACTAAATATGGA